>NC_140923.1:1666147-1913647 GCF_045865225.1 Trachurus japonicus | reverse complement strand
AGTAGAGACATAATAGAGACATTATAGTGACATTAGAGACATAATAGAGACATTATAGTGACATTAGAGACATAATAGAGACATTAGAGACATAATAGAGACATAATAGAGACATTAGAGACATAATAGAGACAGTAGAGACATTATAGAGACAGTAGAGACATTATAGAGACAGTAGAGATATTAGAGAAACAGTAGAGACATTAAAGACAGTAGAGACTTTAGAGAGACATAATAGAGACACATTAGAGACAGCAGAGACACATTATAGAGATTTTAGAGACATTAAAGACACTATGGGTTCAAACTGTGGACTGGTCCTTTAAGGTCAGGGGTGTCATCAGGGACCGACGGACTGGCCATAGGGCAATATGGGCAAATGCCACAACGGCCGCGGCGTTTCTCTTGTCTCATCATCATTATCATCACTGCTATGTGTATATATATGTGTGTGTATACGCATATAATAATAATAATACGTTAATTTGAAACAGGGACAGTCACATTAATAACATGACTGTAAATGAGCCAGAATTAGACCAAGAGGCCGTTTTTCATCTGTAGTCCCTAGAGACGGATGTTAAAAAGTCCTAACCCTAAAAACAGAAGTTATTAGCCAAGGCAGTCTACAAACATGCACAGCAGTTAACAACTTGACAAAAGAACATATATGACATCAATCAGAAAACATAATTATAATATAATATAATAACACACGCAGCAAACAGACCCATGATGCAACAGCATGCAAAGCAGAAGCACAGACACAAACTCAACTGATGTGGCCTTTCTCTGTCAAAAATTGTCAGTCCGTCACCGAGTGTCATGCCCTGATACAGGTGTGTGTGTGTGTGTGTGTGTGTGTGTGTGTGTGTGTGTGTGTGTGTGTGTGTGTGTTAGTGTTCGACCTCTAACAGGAAGTAAACAAAACGAACGAAAAGACACGATGTTCAATTTGAAAAACCACAGACCTCAGTTGTACTACACTGTGTGTGTGTGTGTGTGTGTGTGTGTGTGTGTGTGTGTGTGTTCTATGTTTATCTTTTAGTATAGCTTTTATTTGTTTTATCTTATCTTAGTAACTGTTTTTACTGTTAATCTATGTTTGATGATTCATGTTGTTTTATTTATATTGCTAGCACTTGTACGTTGTGCAGCACTTTGGGCAACTAAAGGTTGTTTTTAAATGTGCTATAGAAATAAACTTTGAGTTGAGTTGAGTGTGTGTGTGTGTGTGTGTGTGTGTGTGTGTGTGTGTGTGTGTGTGTGTGTGTGCGTGTGCGTGTGCGTGTGTGTGTGTGTGTGTGTGTGTGTGTGTGTGTGTGTGTGTGTGTGTGTGTGTGTGCGAGAGGGAAACTGGTCTCTGTCCTCAGCATCACCTGTCCCCTCCGGTCCCTGTGTCCACCTGGACAGACAGACAGGTGTCCACAGTGCAGTCCACATGGATGTTCTCAGTGTGTGTGTGTTTCTGTGTGTGTGTGTGTGTGTGTGTGTGTCTGTTTCTGTGTGTGTCTGTGTGTGTCTATCTGTGTGTGTGTGTGTGTGTGAGCCTGTTTGTCTTGATTAAGGCGCCACATTTGTTGCTCCGCCTCTTCACTTCTGCTTTCACTCGTCTGAGTCTCTGTGGTTTAACGGACACAAAGTTCAGACTGACAGACAGAGAGACGAGGACACGAGGAGACGACTGACTGTAAGTCCACACCTGTATCTGTATCTGTGTCTGTCTGTGTGTGTCTGTTGTCTGTGTCTCAGTGTCTGTTTCACTACTTACTATTTATTCTACACAAGCCTGTCCTCATCTTTACAGAGCAGCCACAACTGATCAATACTGATCAACACTGATCGTCAAGGCAAGGCAATTTTATTTGTATAGCCCGTTTTTACCACCAGTTTGTCTCAAAGGGCTTTACATCCCATCACAACAACATCCTCTGTCCTTAGACCCTCACATCCACTGAGGAAAAACTCCATGGAAAACCCTTTAACAGGGAAAACCAGGAGAAAGCTCAGGGTGAGCAACAGAGGAGGGATCCCATATTTCGCACATTCTGTGACATAAACTGTAAACTGTTTTCTTGTCTGTAACAACATCTCTGTCCTGGGTGATGATCCCTCCTCTGTTGCTCACCCTGAGGTTTCTCCTGGTTTTCCCTGTTAAAAGGGTTTTCCATGGAGTTTTTCCTCAGTGGATGTGAGGGTCTAAGGCAGGGGTGTCAATCATGCGGCCCGTGGGCCAGAACCGGCCCTGCAGAGGGTCCAATCTGGCCCTCACAATGAATTTGTCAAGTGTGAAAATTTGAAATTGCACATATTTTTATCAAGAAATTTCAGGTGGTTCATAATATGTTTTGTAAAGGGATAGTTCAGTAACTGTAAACATCTTATTAATGTACTAAAACAGAGGAAAATCTAAAATCTTAAATATATTTAAAGGTTATTATGCTATTATTTTACAGGTCCGGCCCACTTGAGATTAAATTGTTGTTGTTTGTGGCCCCTGAACTAAATTGAGTTTGACATCCCTGGTCTAAGGGCAGAGGATGTTGTTACGATGCCATGTAAAGCCCTTTGAGACAAACTGGTGGTAAAAACGGGCTATACTAATAAAATTGCCTTGCCTTGCCTCACCCAGGACGGACAGACGGGACAGAGATGTTGTTACAGACAAGAAAACAGTTTATAACACTGACTGGTTTAAGGGGAAAACGTCGTCACTGATCAATAGCAGCACTTTAGCACATAGCAGTTTAACTAGCACTGTAGCTCTTTATAACTTCTCAGTAATCTGTTGGTCCCCTTACCCACTCTTTTAACCGTCTATGGTCAGTTAACTGGTGGTTTATGTATGTCCTTCATATACGTATGTTTTGTGTAAGATGTCGAGGTGTTTTATTGTTCTCGTCCTGCCTCTTGTACTTTTTATCCTCATTGTTTTTTATGTCTAACATCAACCTGCCAATGGGACTGGGGGTGGAAATTAACCACATATTTAGGATTATTAGGCTATAATCCCACATATTTACATGTCAGTGTCCATCAATATGTACCATATGTTCCCATTTAAAAAAAAAAAAATCTGAATCTGAATCTGAATACTGATCAATATGATCAACAGGTCCTTTGTCCTGGTCAGACATCCTGGTCTGGGTTAGAGTTGAGCGCCACAGAAGAGCACGTGTATGACGTCACTACAGTCACATGTTTCACATGTTTCACATGTTTCACATGTTCGTCTCCTTCATGAAGCAGCTGATTGGTTGATTTTCTGTTGCCAGGCAGATTTAACAACTTATCACTGATTGGTTTAATAATCTGAACCTCTGATGTGACGAGGGTTAGGGTAGTTAGTACAACATGTACTCTGAGCTGTACTGTAGTACAGGTAGAAGTACCACAGTATAGCACTAGATGTACTTTGATACAACAGTGTAGCACTACATGTACTCTGAGCTGTACTGCATGTATCTAGTGAGCAGTAGTTCTGAACTTTTGTGTTTCATGTTTTTTGTCCGAGCTGCTACGACATTTTAAATTTCCCTCTTGAGATCAATAATCTGATCTGTACTAGTAGAGCTGCTTCTTTGTCCTTAAAGGGACAACCAGGAGTTTCTATTTGGTTATAAAAAGTCTGATATTAATGTGGATGAATCTCCGTTACCACTTGTTAATGGCTCCATTTTAGATAAATCTATGGTTTTGTCTCTATGGTTATTTTGTTATTATTAGTGGTGGTGGAAATGCTGGGCGAGCCGACCAGCGTTTCTTTACTTTCGGTTTCGTGGCGAGTCATGAGAATAACGCCGCCGAATCTCCGTTTATGGTGGGAACTACGACGGTATCTGATTGTCCCTTTAATTTATTGTTGTCTTATTGTCTTTTTGTTTGTTTCCTTGAAGGTCGCTGACCTCATCAGCGTAAACAAGCCTCTGATGACATGACGACCATGGATGACATCACCAACTTCACCACCTGGTTCCCCACCGAGGTAACAAACTATGACTGGTTATCAGGGCCGTTGCTATGAATTCTGGGCCCCCTTAAAGAATACTAAAGTGGGCCCCTCCCCCTAACTTTTCCTTTTTTTTTTCTTAGACTACGTATGTATTATCGTTTTTTATTTAGCCTTCTTTGTTTTGATGCTGCAGCATTACACTGCAAAAACTCAAGTATCTTAGCAAGAATATTTGTCTTATTTCTAGTCAAAATGTCATTTCTAGTCAAAACAAATCTCATTCTACTTAAAATAAGACACATCATATTAAAAGTAGCTTGTTTTTAGACACTTTTTACTTCTTTCAAGCAGATTTTCACTTGGAATAAGTAGAAAAAATCTGAGAGTGGAGCAAGTTTTTCTTTCTTATTACAAGCACAAAAAACTTACTTTCACTGGCAGATTTTTCTATTTATTGTGAATTTAAGTGAAAATGATCTAAAAACAAGTTAATTTTTAGGCAATGAGTCTTATTTTAAGTGGAAAGAGATTAGTTTTGACTAGAAATGAGACATTTGGACAAGAAATAAGACAAATATTCTTGGAAAGATGTAGAGTTTTTACAGTGTACTATGAGTAGTAGGGTCAGGGTCAGGTAGTCAGGGTCTTACGCAGAATAAATCAGTCATACAAAGATTAGACTACTGGGGTTTTTTATGGGCCCCACTGGGCGCTGGGCCCCTAGAGTTATCATCACCTTTCTCCCCTATACAACGGCCCTGCTGGTTATCAGTTACTGGTCCGTCTGTCTACAGTCTACAGTTTGATTGATAATGCTGTCTCTCCCCGTCAGGGCCTGTCCACCCTCGGCCCCTTCCCCTCCACCACCGACGACGACTACGAGGAGTACGAGGAATTTATGTGCGACCGGGGCTCGGTGCGGCACTTCAGGAGTCAGTTTGAGCCGCCGCTCTTCTGGATCATCGCTCTGGTGGGCGCAGCCGGGAACCTGGCGGTGGCCTGGATCTACCTGAACTTCCGCCGCCGGCTGAAGACCATGTCGGACGTCTACCTGTTGAACCTGGCGGTGGCCGACCTGCTGTTCCTGTTCACGCTGCCGCTGTGGGCCGCCGAGGCGTCCGGCGGTTGGAGCTTCGGCCCCGTGCTCTGCAAGCTGAACTCCGCCCTCTACAAGGTGAACCTGTTCAGCAGCATGATGCTCCTCACCTGCATCAGCGTCGACCGCTACATCGTCATCGTGCAGGCCGCCAAGGCACAAAGGTCCAAGATGCAGCGCCTGCGCCACAGCCGGCTGGTGTGTGTGGGCGTCTGGCTGCTGGCGCTGCTGCTGGCGCTGCCCGAGTTCATTTTCTCCGCCGTCATCGAGAGGGAATCGGAGCTGCACTGCAGGATGGTGTTCCCCTCCCACGTGGGCAACGTCACAAAGATCACGGTGCTGTCGCTGCAGGTGAGCATGGGCTTCTGCCTGCCCTTCATGATCATGACCTTCTGCTACAGCGTCATCGTCGCCACCCTGCTGAAGACACGCAGCTTCCAGAAGCACAAAGCCATGCGCGTCATCCTGGCCGTGGTCGTGGTGTTCGTCGTGTCGCAGCTGCCCCACAACGGCGTGCTGGTGATGGAAGCGGCGCAGGCCTCCAACATGACCATGACGGACTGCGACGAGGTGAAGCGCTTCGACGTGGTGGGGCAGGTGCTGAAGAGCGTGGCCTACCTGCACGCCTGCCTCAATCCCTTCCTCTACGCATTCGTGGGCCAGCGTTTCCGCCGCGACATCCTGCAGATGCTGCGCTGCGGCCGCCCGGCCTCGGGCAGCAAGAGCCCGCTGAGCAAGAGCAGCAGGACGCAGCAGAGCCTGACCCGCCCCTCGATGACGGTGATGTCAGACAGCGACACCTCGCAGGGCATGTCCCTGTAGACACCCCGCTGCCATGGCAACAGACGCTGCCGCTACCATCAGGCCCAACACCCCTTCCATCATCCCTACCATCACCCCATTACCCCTTCCATCACCCCTTCCAACACCCCTTCCATCACCCCTTCCAACACCCCTTCCATCACCCCATTACCCCTTCCATCACCCCTTCCAACACCCCTTCCATCACCCCTTCCATCACCCCTTCCAACACCCCATTACCCATTCCAACACCCCTTCCAACACCCCATTACCCCTTCTATCATCCCTACCATCATCCCTACCATCATCCCCACCATCATCCCTACCATTACCCCCATTACCCCTTCCAACACTCCTTCTAACACCCTTTCCAATACCCCTTCCATCATCTCTACCATCATCCCTACCATTACCCCCATTACCTCTTCCATCACCCCATTACCCCTTCCAACAACCCTTCCAACACCCCTTCCATCACCCCATCACCCCTTCCAACACCCCTTCCATCACCCCTTCCATCACCCCATTACCCCTTCCAACACCCCTTCCATCTCCCCTTCCATTACCCCTATTACCCCTTCCATCACCCCTTCCAACATCCCTTCCATCACCCCTTACAACACCCCATTACCCCTTCCATCATCCCTACCATCATCCTCACCATCATCCCTACCATTACCCCTCCCATTACCCCCATTACCCCTTCCAACACCCCTTCTAACACCCTTTCCATCACCCCTTCCATTACCCCTTCCATCACCCCTACCATCATCCCTACCATCATCCCTAACATCATCCCTAACATCATCCCTACCATTACCCCCATTACCCCTTCCAACACCCCTTCTAACACCCTTTCCAACACCCCTTCCATCACCCCTACCATCATCCCTACCATCATCCCCACCATCATCCCTACCATCATCCCCACCATCACCCCTTCTATTACCCCTTCCAACACCCCTTCTATTACCCCTTCCATTACCCCTTCCATCACCCCTTCCATCACCCCTTCCAACACCCCTTCCAACACCCCTTCCAACACCCCTTCCATCACCCCTTCCATCACCCCTTCCATCACCCCTTCCATTACCCCTTCCATCACCCCCACCATCCCAATCCCTCCAGTCTCACTTAAATGTAGCTTCAAGCTGCTTAAAGCCCTTGAACAAAGGTCTTGAATGTATCGTGACGCCTTCACAACTCTTTCCTGTGCAGGTTTTTTTTGGACTTTCCTAAAGTATTACATGTGAAAATCTTTGACGTCACAAACTGTTTTTTTAGCTGCTGTTATTGACATGTTGAGTCATGTGACCTTTTGTTTTCATCACATGTTGTTTCTGTTAGAACAAGAAATGCATCACATGAGGAAGTAAGAGTAACCTTAAACTGAGCCCAGGCTGTATTTGTCATGTGCTTTTTATCTCTGTTGTTTTGTACATGTCTGTTTTGTGTTTAAGAAGCTGAACAGAAGCTTTGTCCATGCTCTGTTATGTTTCTGATTCTGTACATATTTTCCAGTCATGTATGTAAAGTTTGCCTGTGTGA
This sequence comes from Trachurus japonicus, assembly GCF_045865225.1. Taxonomy (NCBI): domain Eukaryota; kingdom Metazoa; phylum Chordata; class Actinopteri; order Carangiformes; family Carangidae; genus Trachurus; species Trachurus japonicus. The sequence continues at coordinate 1,906,250 of NC_140923.1, read as the reverse complement.
TTTCTTAACATATTCAAATATTAAAGTGTGTGACAAACATTAAAGTGCGTGTTTGTGTGTGAAACCTGCAGTTTGTTGAAGTGTGACAAACAGGAAGTAGATGAACAAAGTCACGCTGTGTGTTAACATCCTTCCTCCTCTCATCCTGTTGATGTGAGGACGAGTGAGGAACCACATCTCAAACTACTACAAACAGGTTACAGACAGACTACAGACAGAGTACAGACAGAGTACAGACTGACTACAGACAGACTATAGACAGGTTACACACTACAGACAGACTACAGACAGACTACAGATAGAGTACAGACTACAGACAGGTTACAAACAGACTACAGACTATAGACTGACTACAGACAGACTACAGACAGGTTACAGACAGACTACAGACAGGTTACAGACAGAGTACAGACTGACTACAGACAGACTACAGATAGAGTACAGACTACAGACAGGTTACAAACAGACTACAGACTATAGACTGACTACAGACAGACTATAGACAGGTTACAGACAGACTACAGACAGGTTACAGACAGACTACAGACTATAGACTGACTACAGACAGGTTACAGACAGACTACAGACTATAGACTGACTACAGACAGGTTACAGACAGACTACAGACAGGTTACAGACAGAGTACAGACTATAGACTGACTACAGACAGACTACAGACAGGTTACAGACAGACTACAGACAGGTTACAGACAGACTACAGACAGACTATAGACAGACTACAGACAGGTTACAGACAGACTACAGACAGGTTACAGACAGACTACAGACAGACTACAGATAGAGTACAGACTACAGACTACAGACTACAGACTACAGACAGGTTACAGACAGACTACAGACAAGTTACAAACAGACTACAGACTACAGACAGACTACAGACAGACTACAGACAGGTTACAGACAGACTACAGACAGACTACAGACAGACTGAGTGAGTGAAGAGCTGGTAGACAGTCCATGGCGGCCCACCACTCCTATAAATGAATGTAGAGGAAACACTGGTATTTTACTCCTGTTTTCTCGGGTCCGTTTGAACCTTCTCTTCTTAAACCATCTGCTGGTCTGGGTCTCTCACTCTGAAACATAACAACAGGCTCAGTATTGTAGTGAGGATGTGTTTTGTACAGAACCAGGAAGGTAAAAGTGCTGCTGGCCTCCTATAGGCTGCTGCCGTCTGGTCACCGGTACATGGCACCTAGATGTGGCAAGGTGAAGAGGGCTCAGGCGGGGATTGAACCGACACCTCCCGGGTAAGAGTCATGCGTGCTTGCCAGTCACCCAAAGGGACATCCCCTTGGCCAAGTAGCCAGGGCACATGATCAATTGGAGGCATAGTGACAGGAACCTCAACTGTCACATAGACAACAGACTTAACTCTTTTGTGCCGATCACACAGAAATGGCAAAAGTACCTAGATTCTTTACTTGAGTGGAAGTAAAAGTACCTGTGTAAAAAATAACTTCGGTAAAAGTGAAAGTGAAAAGTATTGTGAAAAGTAAAAAGTATTTCTATTGCACGAATCACCACATGGTAATTTATCTGGAATCCATTTCATCAGTGTTATTGTTTGAACAAACATTGTTCACTTCAGTTTACCTGCTGGACACAAGATGCATCCTAATCTACTTCACTATAGTCAATCGTAGGCATTTGTATTGTCCACTTCAGGTTCACACATCACACTTCTCAACAGTAAATCTTGGACCAGGACTGGCTTCTGAACCGTGGTGTCACAGATCATGTTCATAGGCCCAACTCTGCCTTTCTACTAGCACTCAAGCGCGACGCACGACACGAGAATCAAACCTGCTAATTTTAAAACCCATGCAGCTGCAGCAGCACCACTGTTGTTGTTCTGTCACCGGAGCAAAACCAGCTGTGGCCTGTTAAAGGGATAGTAGCATTTTTTTTAAAAAGTGTGGTTGTATGATCTACAAATAGCCCCTAAGTACTTTAATTGCAGTAGCAGACTCTCTGCACTCCTCCCATTAGCAACGTCAGATTTACAACATACAGTGTTGTGAATGGACCCAAAGAAACGGCCTATTTTCGTGTCCTAAAAGAGGTAAAACCTATTTACCTATAAATACCTGACTAATAAATACCTTTTAGCCTATTTTTTATATACATGAAGTGGAAACCCCCGACCACGAAAATGAACGAACACTGTATGTTGTAAATCTCTGGGCAGGGCTATTATGGGCTGGTGTTGCTAATGGGAGGAGTGCAGAGAGTCTTCTACTGCAATTAAAGTACTTAGGGGCTATTTGGAGATCATACAACTCCACTTTAAAAAAAATGCTACTATCCCTTTAATGAAATGTAGACCAGTGAGTTTGGAGCTGATTCTGAAGGTGTGGCCGCTTTTATTTTGTCGTGGCGGTCGGTGCACCACGATCAATTACATGTAGAGGAAACAGTGTTATCATATCGGGGTTTCCACTACAAAAAAGTAACGAGCCTTTTTGGGAAATGTAAGGAGTAGAAAGTATACGATGTTTGGGTTAAACATTTACTGAGTAAAGGTAAAGAGTTGTCTGAAAAATAAATACTACAGAGTAGCTACCTTAAAGGTATATTGTGTAAGAATTACTCCCATCTAGTGGTGCGGCAGCAAAGCTAACGGTGGTAGCTAAGCTAACAGCAGGACGTCAGCTGTTAAAACCCTCATGTTGGAACTCAGATATCCGCTGGAGAAAATATTTTTTCATGGAGCGTTTATTGAGTCACTGAGTTATTAAAGTTAAACAGCTAGCTAACCGTTAGCCCGGCTAATCTATGATAACCATGACTAATTACAAAAATTGTTTAGACTGAGATAAACAAACACAGCCAACGCAACAGGCAACACAACTGCTGGAACCGCCGGCATTTCTCCTGAATGAAAATAGTAGCACACTCCACCGGTATAATTGTAAACATGTGACGTATGTTATCACGTTCGCTACGTTCACTACACTAATGGTGTCCCATTTCCATAGGGAAAGATTTTCTGCCGCTTTCCCTCAACGAGGGGAATTTACGGTTGAGGGCACTCAAAACCAAGTGGAAGATTTAAGGGGGAGAATTGGGACAGGGCTTAAGACTAAGACTAGGACTAGGACTAGGACTAAGACTAGGACTAGGACTAGGACAAGGACTAAGACTAGGACTAAGACTAGGACTAGGACTAGGACAAGGACTAGGACTAGGACTAGGACAAGGACTAGGACTAAGACTAAGACTAGGACTAAGACTAAGACTAGGACTAGGACTAGGACTAGGACTAGGACTAAGACAAGGACTAGGACTAGGACTAGGACTAAGACTAAGACTAAGACTAGGACTAAGACTAAGACTAGGACTAAGACTAGGACTAAGACTAAGACTAGGACTAAGACTAAGACTAAGACTAGGACTAAGACTAGGACTAGGACTAGGACTAGGACTAGGACTAAGACTAAGACTAAGACTAGGACTAAGACTAGGACTAGGACTAGGACTAGGACTAAGACTAGGACTAGGACTAGGACAAGGACAAGGACTAAGACTAGGACTAAGACTAGGACTAGGACTAGGACAAGGACTAAGACTAGGACTAAGACTAGGACTAGGACTAGGACAAGGACTAAGACTAGGACTAAGACTAGGACTAGGACTAGGACTAAGACTAAGACTAAGACTAGGACTAGGACAAGGACTAAGACTAGGACTAGGACTAGGACTAGGACTAGGACTAAGACTAAGACTAGGACTAGGACTAGGACTAGGACTAAGACTAGGACTAAGACTAGGACTAGGACTAGGACTAGGACTAAGACTAGGACTAAGACTAGGACTAGGACTAGGACTAGGACTAAGACCAGCTCCTTCAGCAGCTTTTTTTTATTTAACCTTTATTTACCCAGGCAAGCAATTCAGAACAATTTCTTATTTACAAAAGCAGCCTGAACCAAAGAGCAAAGGCTCTTCAGGGGGGGAGGGGGACTTTTTAATGCAACATGACTTTTTTTAAACTCAGCCCCTCTTTATTGATTGTAATGATTGTGTGTGTGTGTGTGTATTTTCTATTTTTTTATCATGTGATGTGCTGCTGTGACAAGGGAATTTCCCCGATGTGGCATTTATAATATATCTGATCTGATGTCAGTGACGTTAGAACCATGAGGAGAATGATGAACTGGTCCTGGTCCTGGTCCTGGTCCTGGTCCTGGTCCTGGTCCTGGTTCTGAGACTGAGCTTTGTGATGATCAACAGACGGTTAGACGTCACCATGGCAACAGAGACAGAACCATGCGCTGTGTGAACTGCCGAGAAGTTTCACACCCTCACCACTTCCTGCTGAGATTGACGGTTGACGGAGATTCGAGGGATTTCCACTCAGATAAACACCAACCGTTGTTGCCACGGCGACGTCATGAAACCGGTCGGCCGTTTGTTCTCTGGAACCACAGAGACACAGGACCAGTGTCCCACGGTGACCTCTGACCTCTGACCCCCCCCTCACACACAGCCATGCAGGGCCGTTGTACAGGGAGAAAGCTGATGATAATTCTAGGCCCAGTGGTCTAATCTGACTAGTAGCTACTCATAGTAATACTGCATCAGCATCAAAACAAAGTAAGGTAACTAAAAAATGATAATACATACGTAGTCTAAAGCCCTATTAGCACGGGATTAGTATTACCTGGGGACGTCTGGTGATTTGTAAATCCCCCCCCCACATCTGTGTTTCTTGCGGTGCATTCGCACGGGATAAGTGAAGTCTGTAATTTTACTCGAATTTACCGACATTAACCAACTCACGTATCCCTCCACCCAGGGTTAGCGCCCACCGATCAGCAGTTGGTTAGGTCCAAATAAAAACTGTGTTTTTCCTGCACTTTGAAGGGCTGGAAAAAATTATATTATAGCGAACAATGGAACTGTGTATTTCTTTTTCAGGTAAAACCTCTTTTAGGCCGTGAAAATAGGCCGTTTCTTTGGGTCTGTTCACAACACTGTATGTTGTAAATCTCTGGGCAGGGCTATTATGGGCTGGCGTTGCTAACGGGAGGAGTGCAGAGAGTCTTCTACTGCAATTAAAGTACTTAGGGGCTATTGGGGATCATACAACCCCACTTTAAAAAAATGCTACTATCCCTTTAAGACTCTGATATGACGTCAAAGCTGTGTGTGCACGTCGTAACATCCGCTGCTGTCACATCCATGTGCGAAGCAAATGTAAATAAAATGTCAAAGCAGCAACGTGACTTCGCAACAGTGCAGTTGTCGCAGTAACGGGCCGTCACAGCATTTGTATTAAGCCTGTTGAAAGCCGGATGTCAATATCCTCCTAAATTTTGCTCTTTTTATGGATCTGAGCTGTTTATTCAAATGTGTCTCCAGCACCGATACGAGCCCGTGTTTGCACCTAAAACGCCGTCGAAAATGCCGCTCATATGTTTCAACCTGTACAGTAGCGTATGGTTTCAACCGGGGAAGAACAAAAAATGCTCCTCAATTACTGAGATGCAGATTGGCACGGGACTAGTTTTACCACGGGACGTCGGTCTTTGGTGAAATATAGTCGGTCATTTGCGGGGGAATTTTTACTTTTCAAATGACTGACATGGCGCATTCGCACGGGATTAAGATCACAGACGTCCTCCGTGATTATTACAAATTACCAGAGGTCCCCAGGTAAAACTAATCCCGTGCAAATAGGGCTTTAGAAAAAACCCCCGGAAAAGTTAGGGGGGTAGGGGCCCACTTTAGTATTCTTTAAGGGACCCAGAATTCTAGCAACGGCCCTGCTCCCATGGAGAGTTCAGGTCCGGTCTTGTGTATGTGAATGTGTGTGTGTTGTATTGTGTGAGTGTGTTTCAGGACTCTTCCTGACCCCCCCCTCACACACACACAGCCATGCAGGGCCACTGTATAGGGGAGAAAGGTGATGATAATTCTAGGGGCCCAACACCCCCCCCTCCAGTAGTCTAATCTTTGTATGACTGATTTATTCTGCATAAAACCCTGACTAGTACTCATAGCGATGCTGCATTAGCATCAAAACAAAGTAGGGTAACTAAAAAACGATAATACATACGTAGTCTAAGAAAAAAAAAGGAAAAGTTAGGGGGAGGGGCCCACTTTAGTATTCTATAAGGGGGCCCAGAATTCCTAGCAACGGCCCTGCTCCCATGGAGCGTTCAGGTCGGTCTATGGTTCTCACCAAGAATATTTGTCTTATTTCTAGTCAAAATCTCATTTCTAGTCAAAACAAATCTCATTCTACTTAAAATAAGACACATCATATTAAAAGTAGCTTGTTTTTAGACACTTTTTACTTCTTTCAAGCAGATTTTCACTTGGAATAAGTAGAAAAAATCTGATAGTGGAGCAAGTTTTTCTTCCTTATTACAAGCACAAAAAACTTTCTACTTAGATTTTTCTATTCAATTTCTTATTTCAAGTAAAAATTTGTTTCAAACAAGTAAAAATGAACTATTAATTTCTAGTCAAAATGTCATTTCTAGTCAAAACAAATCTCATTCTACCTAAAATAAGACTCATCACATAAAAAGTAATCTCAAGGTTTTAAAGTCTTCTGTGTTTATGTTTTATAGAAACCTGCCCTGGGACTGCGGCCAATGCGTCAGTGTTGATGAATGTGTCCCAATTCAATAAAGAAAGAAATGAAATGAAGTAGTTTGTTTTTAGACACTTTTTACTTCTTTCAAGCAGATTTTCACTTGAAATAAGTAGAAAAAATCTGATAGTGGAGCAAGTTTTTCTTTCTTCTTTTCCCATGGAGAGTTCAGGTCTGGTCTTGTGTGTGTGTTGTATTGTGTGGGTATGTTTCAGGACTCTTCCTGACCCCCCCCCCTCACACACACACAGCCATGCAGGGCCGCTGTATAGGGGAGAAAGGTGATGATAATTCTAGGGGTAGGTATTCTAGTAGTAGTCTAATCTTTGTATGACCGATTTATTCTGCATAAAACCCTGACTAGTACTCATAGTAATGCTGCATTAGCATCAAAACTAAGTAGGGTCACTAAAAAACGACAATACATACGTAGTCTAAGAAAAAAAAAAAGGAAAAATTAGGGGGTAGGGGCCCACTTTAGTATTCTATGAAGGGATAGTTCACCCAAAATTGCAATTTCCCTCATTATCTCCTCCTCCTCATGTGGACTAAGGGCTGGGAGAAGTTTCAGAGTCCTCCGTGGCTTCTCTGAGTTACAGGGGGTCTCGGCGTAGCAGTGCATGTCCATATAACGGTTGCAAATGGATACCAACTGTCTTTTTGTTACGAAGACAGTTGGTATCCATTTGCAACCGTTATATGGACATGCACTGCTACGCCGAGACCCCCTGTAACTCTGTAACAGAATTCTAGCACCGGCCCTGCTCCCATGGAGAGTTCAGGTCTGGTCTTGTGTGTGTGAATGTGTGTGTGTTGTATTGTGTGGGTGTGTTTCAGGACTCTTCCTGACCCCCCCGTGCTGATGCAGCTAAATCCTCCATGTGTCCCCTCGGACAAAGCCCCCCCTCCCCTCCCTCTCCCCCTCCAGCTCCGTGTTTCCAGAAGCCAAAGCGCGGACATAAATGCAGCTCCGCGCGGCTCCCTGCGGTTTGACCCCCTGGACCCCCGGACCCCCCCTCACTCAGCGCCATGCCTCTGCCCCGCCGCCGCTCCTCCTTCCTGGGCCAGCCGCCGCCCCCCTCGGCCGGCGGCCCGGCCCCCCCCCGGCTGGGCTCCTCCGTGGTGGCCCCCCCGGTGCACCGCGGGGTGTCCGTGGGGCTGGTGGGCCCCGTGGCCCCCCTGGCCCCGGCCCTGGGCACGCGGGTGTCGCGCCGCGCGCTGGGCATCAGCAGCGTGTTCCTCCAGGGCATGAGGAGCTGCGCCGCCCCCGTGCTGCCCCCCCGTGGCCCCGGGGAGCGGGGGGGGGGGCCACCACGCCGCGGCCGGACTCAACAGCTGCCTGATGGAGTACCGCGACAAGGTCCGCGCGCTGGAGCAGCTGAACCAGCAGCTGGAGGAGCAGATCCGCCTCAGTCTGGACCGCAAGGCCTCGAGCGCCGGGGCCTGGGGGCCGCTGAGGAGGGAGTGGGAGGACGTCTACAGACAGGTGAGGACCAGGGCCGTTGCTAGGAATTCTGGGCCCGCTTAAAGGGGACATATTATGTAAAACTCACTTTTTCATAGCGTTAGTAGCTGTGTGTATTTGCCTCCTCACTCCTTAAACGTCAGTTTTGACAACTACGTCAACATTTTGTAAACTGCCATAGTCAGAAAATGTGTCTCTTAACAAGCCGTTTTAATTTCACCCGGCTTATTACATCACAAGCCGGGTGATGTGAATATTCAAGCCCTCGCTCCCATGGTTACCATGGTTACCTCAGCTACCAGAGCGAAGCTTCTAAACCGACCGTTTAGAGCAGGGCTGTGAAACTGGTGTGTAGAGAACCAGCTGTTTTTCTGACCAAAGCCTGTTACTAACATTACTTTTAGACATCAAGGTACCATGTCAAGAAGCAGGAATGAGCAGAATATGTCCCCTTTAAAGAATACTAAAGTGGGCCCCTCCCCCTAACTTTTCCTTTTTTTTTCTTAGACTACGTATGCACTGCAAAAACCCCAAATCTTTCCAAGAATATTTGTCTTATTTCTTGTCAAAATGTCTCATTTCAAGTCAAAACTAATCTCTTTCCACTTTAAACAAGACTCATCACCTAAAAATTAACTTGTTTTTAGATCATTTTCACTTGTTTCAAACTAATTTTCACTTGAAATAAGTAGAAAAATCTGCCAGTGAAAGCAAGATTTTTGTGCTTGTAATAAGAAAGAAAAACTTGCTCCACTATCAGATTTTTCCAGAGAAGACACAGAGTAATAATATAATAAACTAGAACATTTCCTCTGGGGAAATTTTGAAAGGGCCACAGGCTACTGCCGGTTTTACCATCTCTGTCTCTAACTGTTATCACATGAAGTTACCTGTGTGTTGGTGTGCGCGTGTGTGTACCACGGCAACTTGAGCTGGTTGCCAATGACGGTAGGGGCCCCCGCAGGCTGAGACAGACAGAAACGTGGAGAAAAAGAGTGATTTTTACTGCCTCTGCACCGGTCTCACATTTAGGCTTACGGTGACAAAACGGTAACTCCTATCAGAACAAAACACAGATCAACGTTGCTCTAAGGACTTAATGAAAATTTCGGTACGATTTGGTGTTTCTACAGTAAATATTTTGGAGACGCTGGCAGTTTTAAAACATCAGGCCGTTCTGCTCCTCCAATCTTTGTATTGGAGTCAATGAGGAGCAGAGACAGACGTGGCCGCACTCAGAGGCTGATTCTGTCAATTCTGTAAGTCTCTCTGATATTTTGAGCACATGACATGAGAGATAACAAGTTTGTCTACAAATTCTGAAAAAATCATGTGTGTAGAGTGTAAATTGTGGCCGGGCCGAGTGTGTAAAGAGAATTTTTTTTTTTCTGTTTTTCTGGGCTTTCTCCCACTCTAACTAATGATGTCACCCACTCTGACATGAACATTCCGTCCAATACACACCCATTATAAACTCATAATTTCTCCAAAAATGATCATGGTCATTGATCATGGATTGATCAAAAACTATATGACCTATCAAAACGTGGAGTAATACGACAATACACAAGACTTGTGTCTACTGTTTAAAGTTTAAATTACGTTTGTTAAACTCCAATGATTGGTCTTTTTCGCTCTTTTTTTTCCGCCCGTCCCATTGACTTCAATGCAAAATTTAAAATCTTCCATACTTGGGAGGTAATCTGTAATTTATAGCAGGACGAGGGTGCGAATGCTTTAAGGCACTTTCCCCAAAGACAGTCTGGGTACGAGGAACAGCGAACATTATCAATCTATGGAGCCTGAGACTCAGTCACACAGGACGGCCTTAGAAAGAAAACAATACCAGTGTTCCCATCTACGATTATGCAGAGAAGGCCGGCCAACACTCTCATGATGAGTAGCCTACGAAAACCTAAATTTGTTACAAATCTTAATCACTGCAAAAACTCAAAATCTTTCCAAGAATATTTGTCTTATTTCTTGTCAAAATGTCTAATTTCTAGTCTAAACTAATCTCTTTCCACTTAAAATAAGACTCATCACCTAAAAATTAACTTGTTTTTAGATCATTTTCACTTGTTTCAAACAACTTTTCACTTGAAATAAGTAGAAAAATCTGCCAGTGAAAGGAAGTTTATTTCATTTTTTGAAAATCTGCTTGAAAGAAGTAAAAAGTGTCTAAAAACAAGCTACGTTTTTACGTGATGAGTCTTATTTTAAGTAGAATGAGATTTGTTTTGACTAGAAATAAGACAAATATTCTTTGTAAGATTTAGAGATTTTGCAGTGATGCTGCATGATTCAGCATGTTCAGAGAGGAGAGATTTGCCTGTCTGTATAAGATGTGACCGTGGTCACGTATTGATACGACAGTTGCCTCAATCAGTCTTTTTCTCACCCTAAAGTAGAAACAACTTTTGTTTCTATGGTAGAAACCCAGTTGTATGACGCTCAGTGTGGTGAATGAGTGAATTAATTTATATTTATTTACGTGTCGTGCACCAGTTAAGGCGCCCATGCAGCCTATCAGGGCTTAGTTACAAGACACATTATCATCATATTTAGACACCAAACTAAATCATCAGAGCTCAGACAAAACCAAACAGAAACAGAAACCACATGGGATTCACATCAATAATTCACTTTTTCTTTTTGACCAGGCACTTCATATGAAAGTAGCTCTAGTAAAGACTTGTTTTCTGAAGAATAATTCCACCTTTACCTCATCATCATCATCATCATCAACCCAAAACAACTCAGGCTTCACATTTTGCATTTTCTGAAACAAAAACTGCCTGTTCTGGCTTTGTCATATAACGGACAATGAAACACAGAATGCAGTTCATCCTCAATTACATTTAAATTACATAATGTGCAGAGTCTTTCATCCTCAGGTACTGAGTTAAACCGACCTACTTCTACTGCCAGAGGGAGAATCCAGCCCTCAACTGGCCACATAAAGATCTCTTGGATCTATCCAATGGCAAAGTCACATCGGGTTCTGAACAATATACAGTACAGACCAAAAGTCTGGACACACTCAATGCATTTCCTTTATTTTCATGACTATTTACATTGTAGATTCTCACTGAAACTCCACTAATGAACCCTGACAAGGCAACACCACCTGTGAAGTGAAAACCATGTTCAGGTCAGGTTCACCTCTTGAAGCTCATCAAGAGAAGCCAAGAGTGTGCAAAGCAGTAATCAGAGCAAAGGGGGGGGGGCTACTCTGAAGAAACTAGAACTGGTGGGGGCAGAGATAGAGGAGGAGGAGGAAGAAGGAGAGGAAGAAGAAAAGAAGAGAAGACAAAGAAGAAAAGACGTGTTTTCAGTTATTTCACACTTTTTTGTTAATTCCACATGTGTTCATTCATAGTTTTGGTCCCTTCAGTGAGAATAAAGGAAACACATTGAATGAGAAGGTGTGTCAGAACTTTTGGCCTGTACTATATATTAATATATTTTCATTAGCCCATTTTTCTTTATACTCAAGAAATAACTTATGTTTCACAAAATTAACATTACAACGCAAACCATTAGTGAAAATATGTTGTTGATCGGCCTCGCTAGAAATAGCTTTCATGTGACGATACCAAGGATAGTTATGTGTTTTATCCCAGTTAAAGACTTTTTTGGCTTCTGTCCTCTGGCATAGAAGACGAGCCATTCCAAAGCCTCAGTTTTTATTTCCCCTTTCTGTTGAATCAGACAGGGTTCCCAGCCCAGGTCACTGTGGTATTTAACAGACAGGCTTTCATCTGTGTGCGTCACATCAACTCCATTTCTCCTGTACAGAGATTAAACCTGATGACGTCATCACAGCACCACAGTGGTCCAGTAGTTATTATGTGTGTGTGTGTGTGTGTGTGTGTGTGTGTGTGTGTGTGTGTGTGTGTGTGTGTGTCGCCCCCTAGTGGAGGCAGCTGCTCTCAGTTGTGTGTTTTCCTGCGTTTGCTGCAGGTCAGTGAAGCCATCCTGGACAACGCCCGTCTGATGCTGCAGACTGAGAACGTCCAGGCCAACGCCGAGGACTTCAAGGACAGGTCAGAGGTCACACACACACACACACACACACACACACACACACAGACACACACACACACCATACACACACACACACACACACACACACACACACACAGACACACACACACAGACACACACACACACCATACACACACACACACACACACACACACACACACACACCACACACACACAGGGCCGTTGTCTAGGGGAGAAAGGTGATGATAACTCTAGGGGCCCAGCGCCCAGTGGGGCCCATAAAAAACCCCAGTAGTCTAATCTTTGTATGACTGATTTATTCTGCGTAAGACCCTGACTAATACTCATAGTACACTGTAAAAACTCAACATCTTTCCAAGAATATTTGTCTTATTTCTTGTCCAAATGTCTCATTTCTAGTCAAAACTAATCTCTTTCCACTTAAAATAAGACTCATCACCTAAAAATTAACTTGTTTGTTTTTACATCATTTTCACTTAAATTCACAATAAATAGAAAAATCTAAGTTTTTTGTAAGTAAGTTTTTTGTGCTTGTAATAAGGAAGAAAAACTTGCTCCACTATCAGATTTTTTCTACTTATTCCAAGTGAAAATCTGCTTGAAAGAAGTAAAAAGTGTCTAAAAACAAGCTACTTTTAATATGATGAGTCTTATTTTAAGTAGAATGAGATTTGTTTTGACTAGAAATGACATTTTGACTAGAAATAAGACAAATATTCTTGCTAAGATATTTGAGTTTTTGCAGTGTAATGCTGCATTAGCATCAAAACAAAGAAGGCTAAATAAAAAACCATAATACATACGTAGTCTAAGAAAAAAAAAAGGAAAAGTTAGGGGGAGGGGCCCACTTTAGTATTCTTTAAGGGGGCCCAGAATTCATTACAACGGCCCTGCACCACACACACACACACACACACAGACACACACAGACACACACGGTGACATGTGTGTGTGTCTGCAGGTTTGAGAACGAGCAGCCGTTCCGTAAGGCCGTGGAGGAGGAGATCAGCTCTCTGTACAAGGTGATCGACGACGCCAACCTGACCCGCGCCGAGCTGGAGGAGCAGATGGAGAACATGAGGGTGGAGCTCCGCCATCTGGAGCAGCACCACGAGCAGGTCACACACACACAAACACACACACACTCACTGACATCTAGCATCAACAGGGTATGTCAAGCCATTTTAACATTTAAAAGCCAGACTGGATATGTGTTGTAGATCTCTGTAATTCAGTTTTACCTCTTGTCAAAAAGAACATTTCAGATCCACAACTACGTTCTTCCTTCACTGTAACCATTCATGTGTATGGGGTTTGTCATTACAGATATCTACAGTTCAGTTGCAGATATCCACTATGTGAATTACAGATATCTGGAACTGAATTACCACTAGTACTAATTCCAGTTTGAGATATCTTTAATTCACCACAATTAAAGATATCTACATGTCCCTTTTCAGATATCTGTAATTAAGTTTTGACTAGGTGAAATGAAGTTGGCTCGACCAGCATTTCCACCACCACTAATAATAACAAAATAACGATAGAGACAAAACGATATATTTATCTAAAATGGAGCCATTAACAAGTGGTAACGTAGATTCATCCACATTAATATGAGACTTTTTTTATTGTCGCGGAATTTTTCGTTCTGCCGACGGAGAAACTCCTGGTTGTCCCTTTAAAAGAGAGCCACCTTTGTAGCTACAGGAGAGCCTGAAGGCTTTAGACTCAACATACATCGCTAACCCATCGCTTTATGTCACATTTCACGTCACTATATCACCGTTGTGACTACTCTGATGTTTATGAAGTCTATAAAACCAATTGTTGAACAAACATTTTAGATTAGCTGGGCTAACCGTTAGCTGTTAGCCGTTAGCAGTGTCAATAAACAATAACTCAATAAACGCTCCATGAAAAAATATTTTCTCCAGTGGATATCCTAGTTCCAACATGACTGAGCTAACTGGAGTAGTTTCATGTCGTGTCCCACAACAGGAGGGTTTTAACAGCTGACGTCCTGATGTTAGCTTGCTGCTGCTGTTAGCTGTCAGCAGCAGCTAAGCTAACAACTACGATAACCATGACTAATTACAAAAACGTGCACACAGAAATAGTAATGTTTGTTCAATAATTAGTTTTCTAGACTTAACAAACATCAGATTTAGTCAAAACGGTTTTGGCAGCCCGGAGCCCCCACATGTGGTACCTACACCGGTGGCTAACGCTACCAGTTAGCCGCTCGCTAGAACTGGTGGCTAACGCTACCAGTTAGCCGCTCGCTAGAACCGGTGGCTAACGCTACCAGTTAGCCGCTCGCTAGAACCGGTGGCTAACGCTACCAGTTAGCCGCTAACGCTACCAGTTAGCCGCTCGCTAGAACTGGTGGCTAACGCTACCAGTTAGCCGCTAACGCTACCAGTTAGCCGCTCGCTAGAATAGGTACTACTCGCTACTAAAACCCACTTCCGTTGTGGTGTGACACAATGGATCATGGGAAAATAAAGTGGTGGATAGTTTAATTCAATCTGGTTCATTGATAACTGGAAGATTATTGATCGGTGATCAGTTATTGATATTGATATATACCTGTGTGCCCCTACCTGCAGGACGTGCGAGTCCTGTACAGCCAGATGGCGGGACGCGAGGTGGACGAGCCGGACGCGCCCATCGAAACCAGTCTGGACCAGATCCTGGCCCACATCCGCAGCCACTGGGAGAAGGTGACGGAGAAGAACCGCGCCGAGACCGACAGCTACCAGCTGGAGAGCAAGGTGAGGACGTGTCCCCGCAGCGTCTTAAAGGGATAGTTCAACATTTAGTCAAATTGGCTCATTGCCATAATCCCTATAGTCATAGCAGTAGGTTCGTTACCTTTAATTGTCAGTGCAAGCTGTTTTTAGAACGGTGGAGCAGAGCCGTGAGCTGCTCAGAGCTACGCTACACAGGCTCATTATGGGATTTCTTGGTTTCTAGGGCTGGGACGATATGCTTTTCTCCCGATTCGATTCTTCTACGATTCTTTGGATGGCGATTCGATTGAAATTGCGATTCTACGATATTGCCGATTCTCTCGATTTTTAGTCAATATTTTTAACATTTATCTGCACACAAATACTGTAGGAGCCTAGAGAGCCTAAGTGAACTTAAACCCTTTTCAAAACCTGGACTCTCTGTATTTAAAAAGGGCGAACAAATGCACATTGCACAATATTTTAAAAATATAAAAATAAAAAATAAAAAAAATCGATTAAAAAATCGTCAAAAAAGTTGTTAGAGGTAAATACAGAGACTGTTGATGAAAAACTGTCCCTGAAGGCAACGCGCATCAGAGGTTTTACATGAATTTCCCTCTACAACAACTCTGTCTGGTAACATTGTGTTATTATCTCATAGCGTGGTGAATGTGCAGCTCACAACTTGTCCACCAGAGCGTTGTGGAGTTGTTGGATTGTGTAGCCTATTTGATGAGTTTAATGAGGGAAACCAAGAAATCCCATAATGAGCCTCCGTAGCGTAGCTCTGAGCAGCTCACGGCTCTGCTCCGCCGTTCTAGAAACAGCTTGCACCAACAAATAAAGGTAACGAACCTACTGCTACGACTATAGGGATTATGGCAATGGGGCCAGTTTGCCTAAATGTTGAACTATCCCTTTAAAGAGGACCTGTCTTGACGTGTCTCGTGTGTATGTGTGTCTACAGGAGACCCAGTGTATGAGCAACAGACTGAGTCCGGAGGAGGAGCAGGTCGAGGCTCTGAAGTCCGAGTGCAACGACGCCGGCTGCAAAATCCAGAGTCTTCAGGCGGAGACCGAGTCCATCAGGGCGCTGGTGAGACAGTAGAGATCAATAATCAATCAATAATCAATGGGTGGAGCCAGGGCCGTTGCTATGAATTCTGGGCCCCCTTAAAGAATACTAAAGTGGGCCCCTCCCCCTAACTTTTCCTTTTTTTTTCTTAGACTACGTATGTATTATGGTTTTTTATTTAGCCTTCTTTGTTTTGATGCTAATGCAGCATTACACTGCAAAAACTCAAGTATCTTAGCAGGAATATTTGTCTTATTTCTAGTCAAAATGTCATTTCTAGTCAAAACAAATCTCATTCTACTTAAAATAAGACTCATCACATTAAAAGTACCTCGTTTTTAGACACTTTTTACTTCTTTCAAGCAGATTTTCACTTGGAATAAGTAGAAAAAATCTGATAGTGGAGCAAGTTTTTCTTCCTTATTACAAGCACAAAAAACTTACTTTCACTGGCAGATTTTTCTATTTATTGTTAATTTAAGTGAAAATGATCTAAAAACAAGTTAATTTTTAGGTAATGAGTCTTATTTTAAGTGGAAAGAGATTAGTTTTGACTAGAAATGGACAAGAAATAAGACAAATATTCTTGGAAAGATGTAGAGTTTTTACAGTGTACTATGAGTATTAGTCAGGGTCTTACGCAGAATAAATCAGTCATACAAAGATTAGACTACTGGGGTTTTTTATGGGTCCCACTGGGCGCTGGGCCCCTAGAGTTATCATCACCTTTCTCCCCTAGACAACGGCCCTGGCGATCAATAATCAATCAATAATCGATCAGTAATCGATCAGTAATCGATCAGTACCGTGACCGTCTGTCCCTGTGTAACCGTAGAAACGCGGCCTGGAGAACTCCCTGAGCGACGCGCGCCACTGGCACGACATGGAGCTGCAGAACCTGGGCTCGGTGGTGGCCAAGCTGGAGGCGGAGCTGGGCGACGTGCGCGGGGAGATCGAGCAGCAGCGCCGCGACTACGACACGTTGCTAGGCAACAAGCAGCGGCTGGAGCAGGAGATCGGCCTGTACCACGGCATCCTGGACGGAGAGGAGAGCCGCTTCCTGCCCGGCGACGCCCCGTGAGTCCACAACTACAACTACAACAACTACAACTACAACTACACTGATGACAATAACACCACCACCACCACCATGCAGTGTGAAACTCTGTCTTGTCGTTACCTGTGCAGGTGTTCAGGTGTGAGCGCTGCTGCTGAGGGAGCTTCAGGACCTTCAGGACCTGCAGGACAGTGAAGCTTCCGGGACCTTTAGGACCTTCAGGACCTTCAGGACCTTTAGGACCTTTAGGACAGTGAAGCTTCCGGGACCTTCAGGACCTTCAGGACCTTCCGGGACCTTTAGGACCTTTAGGACAGTGAAGCTTCCGGGACCTTTAGGACAGTGAAGCTTCCGGGACCTTCAGGACCTTCTGGGACCTTCAGGACCTTCTGGGACCTTCAGGACCTTCTGGGACCTTCAGGACCTTCAGGACCTTCAGGACCTTTAGGACAGTGAAGCTTCCGGGACCTTCAGGACCTTCAGGACCTTCCGGGACCTTTAGGACCTTTAGGACAGTGAAGCTTCCGGGACCTTCAGGACCTTCTGGGACCTTCAGGACCTTCCGGGACCTTCAGGACAGTGAATCCTGCAGTTTGCAGAGTTTGTGGATGTGTTAGTTCAGGACTCTGGAGGATTTCTACCTGGTGGTGTGTGCTCAGGTGTGATGATGATGAGTGTGAGGCAGCCAGAGATGGACAGAGTACTGGACCCCAGTACTTGAGTAAGAGTACAAATACTACTGGTCAAAATTTACTCAAAAGTTACAGGTAAAAGTAGCTCAGTCGACATGTTACTGGAGTAAGATTAAAAAAGTACTTGCTTCTAATGCTTTAAAATTGACTTTAAGTAAAAGTCAGAGTCAGAGTAAATGTCTTATTGTTCACATCAGTGAATGACTCTAATAGTTTGTAAATGAATGTAAGGAGCTTTTAACTCTTGTTAGTGAGAATGAACTCTTTGCTGCTCAGCTGCACTGATGTGCTGCTTTTAGGGGTTAGGGTTTCCTTCACAGACAAACACAGCTTGTGTCCAATAGGATTTTAGAAAAAGACCTGAAAGTAACCAGTACTTTTCAGCCTTCCTACTAATTAACTCCAGTAAAAGTAAAAAATATTTGTCTTGGAAATGTATTCAAGTAAGAGTAATAAGTACCAAAGAAATCTAATACTCAAGTAAAGTACAATCCTCTCAGCCTCTTCCCATGATGCACCAGGATGAACGACGTTAACGAGACGGTTGATAAAACGTCACGTTCATGATGTCACATGACCAGTTCAGGACCAGCTGCCCCCCCCCCCCCCCCGTCAAACAGCTCATCAACTCACTAAGTATTATGGGATGTTGAGAGTCCCGGAGATTCTTTTGATGGAAAACAAAGTGTGTTTTACCTGTATGATGTGTCTGAAACAATGACATCACTCTGGAACGATGACATCACAGCAGGTGACATTTAGATTTTCTGATCAACTGGATTATTTATAGATTAGACATTGAAATGATGATGTTTTAAGACAATAAAGGAATTTAAAGTAAGTTTGGTTTGTGTCACAACCTGTTCTTATTATTATCATCATTGTTATTAGTAACTTGAGTCTGTGCTCTCTGTGGTGAAGCGGCGGAGTATAGGTTTACTGATCATGAGGTTGTGGGTTAGATTCCTGCCTCGGTCATGTCATTGCTTGACTTATGATTCCAATTTTGTAATTCACTGGAATCGGCATTATACTTTGAATTCACTAAAAAAAAGTCACAAGACACAGAAAAGTCCTCTACTTACTTGATGTGGCTCATTTCTACTCTATTCTTTCTTTTTTAAGCAGAAGTCAGTGAGCCTCTTATACAGGGATTTCTTTTACCCTTCTCTCATTGAATGTAACTATGGTGAAGTGGTTAGATCACTGGGCTGAAGACCTGAAGGTTGCTGGTTCAAATCTTGCCTCAACAACAATTATAGTGAATTATTTTCCCAGTCGTCCTCTGTTGACTTCTGATAACTTGCTTCATGTTGAAACTGCTGCTCTCAGCCTGAAATTCACAGTAATTTTCATTGTAAGTCATTCAAGCTTGACTCTCAAGCTTTCTTGGTGTTGACACGGTGTGTTTCCAACAGGTGCAGCTTTGGGCTCGTTAACTTCAGAGTGAGACAGAGTGCAGCTCATCAACAGACAACAGTCTCTGTAACTGTGTGTACACTGTGGCCTAGAGGCAGAGTGAAAGTCTACTGACCATGAGGTTGTGGGTTTGATTCCTACCTCGATCAAACATTTGCATGGTGATCACTGCTTGCACTATTTGCTAATTCTGCAACAGCGTTCAGCTGCTTTCAGCATTCACACGCATTTCCATCAGGAAATGCTACTTTATCTAGTTATTATTATTATTATAGTTCAGACTTGGTAATATTCTTCTTGTGCGAAGATTTTTTTCATGAATATAACAAAACTGAAAACTAAAACATCTTTTGTCAGATTTGTTAAAATATTTCATTGATATTTGAGTTTAAAGTCAATATTAGACAGATAAATGAGTGACGTTGACTGGCTGAACTGATCAGTAAATTATTGATAACTGATATAGTTGTCATTATAATTACCACAGACCAGACAATAAACAGATTCATTGATCTGAAACTTCCTCTTTAATGATTCACAAACAGATAAAAAAAAAAAAAAAAACATAAATTATTCATTAAAAATCAAACAACTAATCACTGTGGATGAAGTACGGAGGCTGGTGGGGGTCAAACCACGAGGACAGCGTCAGTGCTTCAACGTCAAATCGTCTCCATTTGCTTTTTTCATCTGAAATTCTTCACATTCATTCATGTAAAACTCGGGAGCTGGTCACCTGGCAACAGCTGAACGGTCTCCATGACGACCTCGCCCAGCAGCACAGAGAACATCTAAACATCTAAATATCTAACGGTCTCCATGACGACCATCGCCCGGCAGCACAGAGAAACATCTAAACATCTAACATGGCTGACGATTAGCAATGCTACGCTAGCCACTAGCATCGCTAAGCTAGCCCAAAACAGGAAGTGGCGACCTGTGATTTCACAGTAAAAGCCCCGTTGAAATAATTAATGATTAGATGTTAAGAAGCTGATTGATCATCATTGATGAGTTCAATAAAAATGAATCTTTAAAAGAGGTTTGAGTTTGTTTTCCCACCACATGAATTATTGAGAATATCGATCATCGATCACACGACTTCCTGCCGACGCACGACGGCGTCAAACTTTCAAGAAACTAGGAAATAAATAACCACCTGGAAGAGGCTCCGCCCACTGATCAATAAACCACGACCAGTCAGGATGCTCCTCTGATCAGTATCGATCAGTATTGATCATTGATTGTAGTACGGCTGCAGCTCTGTGACGTGTTTCGGAGCAGACGTCTCACTCTGAGCAGAATTCAGAGGACAAAATATTTCTCTCTGTCAATCAATGATCACAGATCATTGATCTCTAATCAGGGCCGTTGCTAGGAATTCTGGGCCCCCTTAAAGAATACTAAAGTGGGCCCCTCCCCCTAACTTTTCCTTTTTTTTTCTTAGACTACGTATGTATTATCGTTTTTTATTTAGCCTTCTTTGTTTTGATGCTAATGCAGCATTACACTGCAAAAACTCAAGTATCTTAGCAAGAATATTTGTCTTATTTCTAGTCAAAATGTCATTTCTAGTCAAAACAAATCTCATTCTACTTAAAATAAGACTCATCATATTAAAAGTAGCTTGTTTTTAGACACTTTTTACTTCTTTCAAGCAGATTTTCACTTGGAATAAGTAGAAAAAAAGTTTTTCTTCCTTATTACAAGCACAAAAAACTTACTTTCACTGGCAGATTTTTCTACTTATTGTGAATTTAAGTGAAAATGATCTAAAAACAAGTTAATTTTTAGGTAATGAGTCTTATTTTAAGTGGAAAGAGATTAGTTTTGACTAGAAATGAGACATTTGGACAAGAAATAAGACAAATATTCTTGGAAAGATGTCACCTTTCTCCCCTAGACAACGGCCCTGTCTCTAATCATTGATCACTGATCTCAGACCAGTAGCACCTCTGCCTCCCGCCAGCGGCTCGGTGTCGTGGCGAGGAGCCGCTTCCTGTCCTGTAGAAGATATTGATCGTGACTCGGTCCACATGCTAGGAGCTAGCCTGCGCGGGCTAGGCTAGCTCTACAGTTTTACCCATAATCCCACAGGCCTGGCGTCAGTGTGCAGGTCCGAGCCTGGCCGTCGTACCGATAAAGCTCAGTCAACGCCACCGGGGGGCGCCGCCCGCCCCGCCCGCGGTCAGCAGCAGCAGCACGTCGATGCTCGGCCTCCGATTGGCCGGTTTAGGCGGGCTGCAGCGGCACGCAGCCCACGCCCACCCCCCCCTCGTGCGACACCATGGGCGCCATGAAGGTCCAGCGGTTGGTGTCGGGGTTGAACATCTCCAGCGAGCTGAGGTTGGACTGTCCGTCGTAGCCGCCGACGGCGTAGAGCCGCGCCGCCGTGGAGACCAGCGACACGCGGCTGCGGCGCGTCGCCATGGCGACCAGGAGGCTCCACTGGCCCGAGGCCGAGCTGAACACCTCGGCGCCGCTCAGGAAGCCCGAGCCGTCGTAGCCGCCCACCACGTACATGTGGCTGCCTAGCGACGCGGCGCCGTGGCGACAGCGCTTGTTGAGCATGGACGCCGCCGGGTGCCAGCGGTTGGTGTGGTGGTTGTAGTACTCCACCTGCCGAGTAAACAACATTTTTATTTCTTTTTGTTTCATTTATTGTTTATTTGTGGAGGACAGACACATGAATGAACAGTTTAGCGCCGTGGCGTCTGGTAAATGTGCCGGATTTAGCTCAAAGCTAGTTTCCGTCCGTAGTCCTCACATTACAAAACAGACAGACACACTAGTCCGGGAGCCGTGGGGTTGAACCTTGTTTCATCTGATAAAGTTTTTTTCTCTGCTGTTTCTTGTAGCTGGGGGTTCCTCTTCAAAGTCCAAGAGGGTGCCCGGTGATATCCCTTGAGCATTTTTAAATATTAACCCTTTGATGCCCAAAGCGCCAAAATCCCAGCAAAAATACTGTAAGCCCCGATTTAGTTACTACAAATACTCATGAGTGTATGATATTTGGCAGGGAGTATCATGAAACATAGGGGAAAGTTAAAAAATAAGTTTCTGGGACCTGCTGCCATGCTTTTTAAAAAAAATCACCCACAATTTCTCCAGAAAGACAAAAAAATTACTGTCCGTACGACAAATTCTTGTCAAAAATGACATTTTTCTCAAACATCACTGCTTCACATGTATATAGAAAACTTCCCAAGTTTGTAAGCTATACCACAGATCACAGATCATAGTAATAATAATAACAATGGAAAAAAAGAAAGCAGGTAACATATACCTGCCCAAACATAATAGGATACAGAATGTTAGACAGATAACAATCTGCATAAAAATGCAAGGATAGAGAATAATAGCAGCAATTGTTGTTACCTGTGGAACAATAAAGTGCATAAAGTATTAGCAGCAGTAATAAGACATAAAGAGACAGGTAGTAGTATCTGTATAGGTATAGGAAAAGTGGGTGTACTGGCTGCTACCCCCCCCCCCGTCCCCCCCCTCAGGGACACTAACACAGACCAACTGACCGTGTTGAAGATCTGTAAACCGTCATGGCCGCCGGAGACAAAGATGCGTCCGTCAAACACGGTGACGCCTGCGGCGCTGCGGCTGGCGCTCATCTCCGTCACCACCGTCCACCTGCAACAAGGTCACAGTAAACAACAACAGGTAAACAACAACAACACCTCTGACCTTCTAACAGCTCAGAATGTTAAAGGTTTAGTTCCTCCACCATTGAACTCATTCATAAACCAACACAATAACACTGGTCAGATCACTAGAAGCGCCACTCGTGGTGACTCAACAGTCCCATCCAGGTAAAGTACATCTGGCCAGCTATCATTTTCTGTTAAAGCATTACAACACTGGAACTCACTTCACACCCATATTAAAGAAATACATACATACTGTACTTTTACATCCAAACTAAAAACATGGCTGGCTCATAACTACACCTGTACACACTAAGATATTGTTCATGCTGCCTGTCTGTGTTCTGTCTGTCTATGTGATGTCTGCATGCTCCCCTGTCTGTCTGCATCCCAGAATGTGTAGTACAGTATGTGCTGATGTAGCCTATTGTGTGTGATTACTGGTATGTTGCATGTGCTGCTCTTGTATGTTTCTATGTGCTGTCTCTGCATGGTTGTACTGATGCCTAGCTACCTGTTCTATCCCTAGTGATTCTTTTTAATCGTTGTGTTGTAATATATTGTTGTTGGTGCCCATTGTCTGGACTACAGCAGGATATTAGCCCTGCTGGCTAAAGCCCTTTTTACTGTATTTAATGCAGTTGATTAATTGGGACTGTCCACGTACAATAAAACAATAAAGTAAAGTAAAGTTTAAGCCCCGCCCCCCCGGCTCAAATGGCCAATCAGAGCCCACGACCTACTGACTGGCTCACAGTGACATCATCGTGACATGGTGGTGACATCACCTGTCGCTCTCCGGAGAGTAGCACTCCACCGAGTTCAGCGACGACTTCCCGTCGTAGCCGCCGCACACGTAGATGTGTCCGTCGATCACCACGGTTCCCATGGCGCTGTGGACGACAGCAGGGTAAATACAGGAATCTTGAAGTTAATTCTAAAACCTTTTTAAGACTTTTTCAAGACCTTCTCAATATTTTTCAACACCTCACGGCCACTTCAAGCTGTAACCATTTACATCAGTGACACTTTTAACTTAACAGTTCTAGTTTGTGATAAAGACTCTAGACCACTATGATACAACAGAATTCAAGGATAATAAATCAAAGGCAAAGTTTATCAAAAAACAAAAAGACATTGCTCCACTCTCAAAAAACAAAAACAACAATCTTCTTTTCTTTTTCATGTACCGGTTCATCTTTGTTTTTTAATAAAATGAATAAATTCACACACTTTTACAATGTTTTTTAGGACTCAAACTCTTGGACAGCTAATTCAGAAAAAAATACCTTCAAAATTTAAGACTTTATAAAGTCGTGAAAAGACTTTTTAATACTTTTTAAGGGTCTTAATTTTCCCAAAATTGATTTATCACCATTTAATACTTTTCAAGACCCTGCGGATACCCTGGACAGCAGTCAGGTTACCGCGCGTATTATTATTTGTTCTATGCAGGGTTCCTACACATTTGAAATTTCCAAATTCCATACTTTTTCCAGACCCTAATTTCCAGACTTCTCGGGGGGAAAAAAATCAAATAATTTGTGATATTTAAGTAAATAGATGTGCATAATATATAAAAAAGCATGCAATTTATCATTTGTTTTCATTATTCTGAATGGGTATGCCATTATGCAACCAAATCATTTCCAGGAGATTGTAGCTACATACAATAGCGCATACAAAACCAAGATAAGATAGATAAAATAAATATATTTCCATACAATAGGTTCCATTTTCCATACTTTTAAAGACCTGGAAATGTATAAAATCTAATTCCATACTTTTCCATTTCCTTTTTTTTCTCCCCCAATACTGTTATTATGACCAAAGTCACTATTATTATCCACCAAGTCTCTTTTCCATCATTATTATGATCACCATTTATAGAATATATCATAACTGACTTACACACACACACGCACACACACCTAATTTCACATTTTATGTCATTGTAAGTCATCAATGCATGTTCACTGTATTGTCTGTCGTGTTTTCTCCACAATAAAATAAAATAAAAAAAGGTTACCGCGCGTCCGTCCGAACCGATCGAACCGATCGGCGCTATCTGTGAGTATTGATCGTACCTGCGCTGGCTGTTCATGCTGGACACGTGCGTCCAGCTGTCCGTCTCGGGGTTGTACACCTCCACCGTGCTGAGCCGCGATTGGCCGTCGTAGCCGCCGATGGCGTACAGCAGCCCGTTCACCACGGCCACGCCCACTCTGCTGCGAGCCGTCCTCATTGGCTGGCAGCGCTCCCAGAAGTTCCCGATCGGATCGAACACTTCCACCACGTTTAAGGAGTCGCCTGGAGGAGGAGTCAACAGGTGAGGGGGGAGCTGAAGGTGGAAGCTGGAAGGTTAAAGGGATACACCGACATTTTTCGTGTCTTGCGTCACTCCCGAGTCCATGACCAGCAGATAGACACCATCCTTTCGACTGTGCGTGCAGTAACAAGGGAGATAGAGCCGTATCGCCGTAATTAGCTTAGCTCAAACACTGGAAGTGTATGGGTAGTGTTAGCCTGCCTCCTACCTAAAGTCGCTAATTAGCTTAGCTCAAACACTGGAAGTGTATGGGTAGTGTTAGCCTGCCTCCACCTAAAGTCGCTAATTAGCTTAGCTCAAACACTGGAAGTGTATGGGTAGTGTTAGCCTGCCTCCACCTAAAGTCACTAATTAGCTTAGCTCAAACACTGTAAGTGTATAGGTAGTGTTAGCCTGCCTCCTACCTAAAGTCGCTAGTTAGCTTAGCTCAAACACTGGAAGTGTATGGGTAGTGTTAGCCTGCCTCCTACCTAAAGTCGCTAATTAGCTTAGCTCAAACACTGGAAGTGTATAGGTAGTGTTAGCCTGCCTCCACCTAAAGTCGCTAATTAGCTTAGCTCAAACACTGGAAGTGTATAGGTAGTGTTAGCCTGCCTCCACCTAAAGTCGCTAATTAGCTTAGCTCAAACACTGGAAGTGTATGGGTAGTGTTAGCCTGCCTCCACCTAAAGTCGCTAATTAGCTTAGCTCAAACACTGGAAGTGTATGGGTAGTGTTAGCCTGCCTCCACCTAAAGTCGCTAATTAGCTTAGCTCAAACACTGGAAGTGTATGGGTAGTGTTAGCCTGCCTCCACCTAAAGTCGCTAATTAGCTTAGCTCAAACACTGTAAGTGTATAGGTAGTGTTAGACTGCCTCCTACCTAAAGTCGCTAATTAGCTTAGCTCAAACACTGGAAGTGTATAGGTAGTGTTAGCCTGCCTCCTACCTAAAGTCGCTAATTAGCTTAGCTCAAACACTGGAAGTGTATGGGTAGTGTTAGCCTGCCTCCTACCTAAAGTCGCTAATTAGGTGCTTAATTTAGGTGGAGGCAGGCTAACACTACATACACTTCCAGTGTTTGAGCTAAGCTAATTAGCGACTTTAGGTGGAGGCAGGCTAACACTACCTATACACTTCCAGTGTTTGAGCTAAGCTAATTAGCGACTTTAGGTGGAGGCAGGCTAACACTACCTATACACTTCCAGCGTTTGAGCTAAGCTAATTAGCGACTTTAGGTAGGAGGCAGGCTAACACTACCTATACACTTCCGATGTTTGAGCTAAGCTAATTAGCGACTTTAGGTAGGAGGCAGGCTAACACTACCTATACACTTCCAGTGTTTGAGCTAAGCTAATTACGGCGATACGGCTCTATCTCCATGGTTACTGCACGCACAGTCGAAAGGATGGTGTCTATCTGCTGGTCATGGACTCGGGAGTGAGGCAAGACACGAAAAAAAAAATGTTGGAGTGTCCCTTTAAAGGTGGAAGGTGGAAGGTGGAAGGTTGAAGGTTGAAGGTGTTACCTGAGCTGTTGAGGCCTCCCACGGCGTAGATGAGTCCTGTGATGGACGAGCAGCATCTCTGTCTGGTCTTAAAGGTCGGCAGGTGAGGACGGCGCTCGGGCATCAGGTGGAAATCCTTCGCTTCATCCACCAGGTCCCTGACACACACACACACACACACACACACACACACACACAATGTAAATCATCATTTTAAACAGACGCCAGTTGAACATAAAACTAAAACCCATCTTCTGTTACTAAATAGAATAAAACACAAACCAAGTGCATTATTCATTCTAGAGGATTAAACAGCCTGAAGAACTTGGAGAACTGGCGACTGTTGTAACAAACAAGAAACTAACACCATTGTTGTTTAACACAGTTATGTCAGCACCGACTGACATATCAGGGTGACCTCTGACCTCTGACCCCTACCTGCAGCGGTGGCAGCAGCGGACTAGAGCAGTGTAAAAGAGAGTAAGGACAGCATTGGTCCAATGGCAGCGCCTCCTGGTGGAGGAATACGGGTTTTGTAAAAGCGCCCAAGAACTGACATCTCTGCATTGTTGGTGAATGAGCAGTGTGGTGTTTTCAATAATTTAAGGACATTTATAGATCACCCACGTTAATAGCATCATTGAGGATCCTTTACAGATAAACATTAACACATAGGAGAGTAAAAAAAACAACAAAAAACAAATAAAAAACAGTTGTCTACATGAATGTTTCAATCTACATTTTGTAATAAACAAATTCTAAGTATAATCTGATATGACCAAGACACCTAAAAACAAAAACACGGCCGTTTTCATCAATTTACAAGCAAGTGGGCAACACACATACATTGGAGTGAATGGGTTTTCTGGGCGCTTTTACAATACCCACATCCTGCCACTAGGGGCGCAAAACCCTTAAACCCTTAAACCCTTAAACCCTTACCACGGGAGTCAATGGAGGTGTCCTTACTCTCTTTTCCAGTGCTCTACAGCGGACCAGCTCTACCTGACCTTTGACCCCTACCTGCTGCGGTGGCAGCAGCGGACCAGCTCGTCCTGACCTCTGACCTTTGACCCCTACCTGCTGCGGTGGCAGCAGCGGACCAGCTCGTCCTGACCTCTGACCTTTGACCCCTACCTGCAGCGGTGGCAGCAGCGGACCAGCTCGTCCTGACCTCTGACCTTTGACCCCTACCTGCTGCGGTGGCAGCAGCGGACCAGCTCGTCCTGACCTTTGACCCCTACCTGCTGCGGTGGCAGCAGCGGACCAGCTCGTCCTGACCTTTGACCCCTACCTGCAGCGGTGGCAGCAGTGGACCAGCTCTACCTGACCTCTGACCCCTGACCTTTGACCCCTACCTGCAGCGGTGGCAGCAGCGGACCAGCTCGTCCTGACCTCTGACCTTTGACCCCTACCTGCAGCGGTGGCAGCAGCGGACCAGCTCTACCTGACCCCTGACCTTTGACCCCTACCAGCAGCGGACCAGCTCTACCTGACCTTTGACCCCTGACCTTTGACCTTTGACCCCTACCTGCAGCGGTGGCAGCAGCGGACCAGCTCTACCTGACCCCTGACCTTTGACCCCTGACCTTTGACCCCTACCTGCAGCGGTGGCAGCAGCGGACCAGCTCTACCTGACCCCTGACCTTTGACCCCTGACCTTTGACCCCTACCTGCAGCGGTGGCAGCAGCGGACCAGCTCGTCCTGCTGGACTCGGTCCGACAGGAACTGGGGGCGGCAGAGCGGCAGTCTGATCCGGGACAGCAGCTCGGGGAGAAGCCCCTCCCTCTGGTCCCGGTCGTGGTGCACCCAGGCCAGCACCGCCTCGAACACCTGCACAGGTAACCATGGAGACACACACAGCTGACTACAAGCCCCATGGCAACGGACTCAGAATAATAAAACACTTGTAATGTTCAGGCCCGTTCAGAACTGCAGCAGGAATGAAGCAGCTTAGACAGGACTCAAACAGGCGATCGTGGCTCTGAGAGGTTTTATTCATTCACCAGAACTTGTAGAAAATAGAAACAGACCCGACTTCTAACTGAGACTCAGCATCTGTGAGAGAACTGAAGGTTAATGCCCAATTCCAATTCTAGTTTTCATCCCTAGCCCCTTGAAACGGAGCTACAACCCCTATGAATTGAGACACCTCTTCAACAATCACATACGTCATCAGTCGTCTCTGCTGGCTTTCACATAAGCAGATGTGACGAGCTTTAGCCACAAATCCTCTATTCAGAACCACGTTAACTTAATAAAATAAAATAAAACTTAATGCAGACTGATGTGTTGATAGTAAAACATGTATTTCTTGATGTAAATGTGGTGGTTTGTGTCCGTAGGCTCCAGAGCCCCGAGGCAGCGCTGCTCTTCTGTCCAATACACACAGGAAGCTTCACTTTACATTCACACTAACTAATGCTACTGATACAGCTGTTAGATTTCATCACTGAGACCAACATTTATCTCCTAAAAATAATGTAACCAGCCGGTGGTAAACCTCTAAAAACCTGCGGGTAAGTTAATTAGCGATGGTTTTCTCCCCCAGGATGACGACGGAGGTTGGCCGGCCGAGCAGCTCTCAGGACGGGTGGTGTCTCTTCTCCCAAAAACATCGGAGCAAACGTCTAAACAGCCTCATGTGGATAAACCGACCTCACATTGGGGATCTAAACAAGGGGGCAGTTGTCGGTCTGAGAAGTGAAGTCACTTCCGCGTTCAACAAGCTGCAATCCCCTCTTCTTCCTCTGGGGGCTGGTGTCAGAAAGCAGCATTCCCCATAGACCCCCATGTTAAAATCACCGACTTTACATCCTCAGTAAACATGTTAAAAGCCTGGTGTCAGAACGTTTTTTTGTCTCAACCGATAGTTTCTACCCCCGCACACACTCTGAGGGGGGTGAATTTTTTTTTAACTCTGCCGTTTTACTGTTATTAGGTTAAAACTCTGGCCAATCAGGGCGCGGAAACGTTGAGTGACAGGTCCGAGCAGCTCCGTGGACAGCTGCTTCGAGGCCAGTGGGCGGGTTCTCGGCCGGCCAATCCAACATGGCGCTGTTCAGGCCGCCATGTTGGAGTCACAAAAACGACTCCCCAAAACCAATGGGTGACGTCACGGACGCTACGTCCATTCTTTTTACAGTCTATGGATCTAAATAAAACAGCTACTTTCTCGCATGAAAAAATATTAAAAACGTAACAAAGTGACGTAATAACAGCGCTACAGTGAGAAATAAAACAGCTGCCGGTTGCCGCGAGGTGCATTCTGGGAAACTTGTCATAGCACTCGGTTTGAAGTGTTCCTCTGAAAAATCTCCGTCTGAAGGTCCAGATCGCGGGACCACTTCCCCCTGACCCTCGTCTGAACCAGAACCAGGACAACACCACTTCACCTGAACGCGATAAACGAAGAGTTAGGGCCAAGGGCTAGGGCTGAGGGGGGGGCTGGAATTCACCCTTGGTCTCCCTGCTGCCCGGGAGGCAGGTAAGGTCTCTGACTGGTTCTGGTGGTTCTGAGTCTCTCCTCCTCTGGGACAGTAAAGACGCAGCAGCAGCGACAGACAGACAGACAGACAGACAGACAGACGGACGGACGGACGGACGGACGGACAGACAGACAGACAGACAGACAGACAGACAGACAGACAGACAGACAGACAGACAGACAGACAGACAGACGGACGGACTGACAGACTCACCTGCTCCTCCTCCTTCACGTTGAGCTCGTCGCAGCCGACCAGCTCCAGAACCTCCTCGGTCCTCAGGCCCAGGAACTCCTCGGACAGGGACACGTCCACAAAGTGCTGGTGCAGGAAGCTGCTGGCCGAGTCGTACAGCGTCGTGCACATCATGGTCTCGGCAAACTGACGCACGCCCAGGCAGTTCTTAGGGTGCAGCCTGGACAGGACGGGAAGGGGTTAAAGGGATAGTATCATTTTTTTTTTAAGTGGGGTTGTATGATCTACAAATAGCCCCTAAGTACTTTAATTGCAGTAGAAGACTCTCTGCACTCCTCCCGTTAGCAACGCCAGCCCATAATAGCCCTGCCCAGAGATTTACAACATACAGTGTTGTGAACAGACCCAAAGAAACGGCCTATTTTCACGGCCTAAAAGAGGTTTTACCTGAAAAAAAATACACAGTTCCATTGTTCACTATAATATAATTTTTTCCAGCCCTTCAAAGTGCAGGAAAAACACAGTTTTTATTTGGACCTAACCAACTCACGTATCCCTCCGCCCAGGGTTAGCGCCCGCCGATCAGCAGTTGGTTAGGTCCAAATAAAAACTGTGTTTTTCCTGCACTTTGAGGGGCTGTGATTGGCTGTAACCATGGTGACCAACCTCTCCTGGAGGAAGGAGCAGCAGGCGTCCTTCACGTTCTGCAGCTGCAGGAAGCTGGAGCCAATCAGAAGAGACTGAACGTTCTGCTGGTCGATGGCAACATGGCCGCTGTACGCAAAGTTGATGAGAGCCTCCAGGGCGCTGCAGAGACACAGAGACACAGAGACACAGAGAGACAGAGAGACAGAGACACAGAGAGACAGAGGGACACAGAGACACAGAGACAGAGAGACACAGAGACAGAGAGACAGAGACACAGAGAGACAGAGACACAGAGAGACAGAGACACAGAGAGACAGAGAGACAGAGAGACAGAGAGACAGAGAGACAGAGAGACACAGAGACAGAGAGACAGAGAGACAGAGACAGAGAGACAGAGAGACACAGAGACAGAGAGACAGAGAGACAGAGAGACACAGAGACAGAGAGACAGAGAGACAGAGACACAGAGACAGAGAGACAGAGAGACAGAGACACAGAGAGACAGAGACACAGAGACAGAGAGACAGAGAGACAGAGACACAGAGGCAGAGAGACACAGAGACAGAGAGACACAGAGACAGAGAGACAGAGAGACACAGAGACACAGAGACACAGAGACACAGAGACAGAGAGACAGAGAGACAGAGAGACAGAGACACAGAGGCAGGTTAGACTGGGGACAAACTGGTCTCAGGAGGACTCTAGTGGACTGAGGTGGACTCATGCAGACTCTAGTGGACTGAGGTGGACTCATGCAGACTCTAGTGGACTGAGGTGGACTCATGCAGATGTTACCGGCGCCAGAGCTAGGGGTCTCTGGTCCAGCAGCATGAGCCACTCAGGCGGCGGCCACTGAGGGGCTGAGCTACTAGCTAGCTAACTGTGTATCTGTGGATCCAAACACACAACATGAGAGCTGTTAGCTCATGCTGCTGCTGCTCAGCAGCTTTATTCTCTGCACATACGCAGAGCAAAGCAGAGCAGAAACTATTTGCTTGGACCCACTGGTGTTAGAGCACCATCTACTGGTGCAAAGTGGTAATGATTCTGCAAAACTGAGTTTATAAGGTTTCAAATAAAGGTTCAAATATTAAAATGAAAAAGAGGAGGTGTCTATTAATGTAATGAACTATATGTGGCTATTCCAGACCCACTACACAGACTCTAGTAGACTGAGGTGGACTCATACAGACTCTAGTGGACTGATGCAGACTCTAGTGGACCGTAGTGGACCGTAGTGGACTGTAGTGGACCGTAGTGGACCGTAGTGGACCGTAGTGGACCGTAGTGGACTGTAGTGGACTGTAGTGGACTGTAGTGGACCGTAGTGGACTGTAGTGGACCGTAGTGGACCGTAGTGGACTGTAGTGGACTGTAGTGGACCGTAGTGGACTGTAGTGGACCGTAGTGGACTGTAGTGGACTGTAGTGGACCGTAGTGGACTGTAGTGGACTGTAGTGGACTGTAGTGGACCGTAGTGGACTGTAGTGGACCGTAGTGGACCGTAGTGGACCGTAGTGGACTGTAGTGGACCGTAGTGGACTGTAGTGGACTGTAGTGGACTGATGCAGACTCTAGTGGACCGTAGTGGACCGTAGTGGACCGTAGTGGACCGTAGTGGACCGTAGTGGACCGTAGTGGACTGTAGTGGACCGTAGTGGACTGTAGTGGACTCTAGTGGACTGATGCAGACTCTAGTGGACTCTAGTGGACCGTAGTGGACCGTAGTGGACCGTAGTGGACTGTAGTGGACTGTAGTGGACCGTAGTGGACTGTAGTGGACTGTAGTGGACTGTAGTGGACCGATGCAGACTGTAGTGGACCGTAGTGGACCGTAGTGGACCTACCTGGGGTCCATGCCCTGCATGAGGATCTCGTCCTGTTTACACTCCACCATGTCGTTGGTGAACATGGCGTGGAAGTATGGGATGGAGGCAGCCAGGACGATCCGGTGGGCGCTGAACTTATGGTCCCCCACCTGAGGAGAGACCAGGACACAGGACTACTGAGTAGGGACGTCACCATTATACATTTTCTTGGTACGACTACGATTATTGTCAGAGAAATAATCACGGTGTTACGATTATCACCATTATTATGCATCAATACATTTCACAACACTATGAATGTGTAAAATCAAATAAAGTCAAAATATAATTACATTACTAATCTCTAGGACCAGTTATTAATCCTCAGGGGGAAGTGTTTGAAATATTTATGTCATTAATTATCATAAATGTTGAAGTTTATTTTAATCATTTTTTTCACAATACAAATGACACGCTGACATTTAAGTTCCTACTAATTCAGTGTTACTTTAGATAAATGGACCAGTATCTGAGCATTTACCTTTACTTTGGTTCACATCTGCAGATATGCATCTTTTTTAGAAAGTGACGGTATTTAGGAATCTTTACGATCAATTAATTGTAGGGGTGTAACGGTATATGTATTCGTCCCGTGCCGTCACGGTACGGGGGTCACGGTTCGGTGCACACAGTCACACGACGAACACGTCTGAATGAATATTAAAAAAAAAAAAAAAAAAAAGTCGAGTCCTCACTCGAATCCAGGTGGCGGTAATGAGCCTCGAAGCTGCCTGCAGCCGTCATAGCAGACGAAGAAGAGAAGTGATGAGAGAGTGAAGTTAGAGCAAAGACGGTTTATAAACCAAGAGCTTTCATGACGAGTCAGCTTCCTGTATGATGTCACTAGGCTTCTGCTTGGCCACGCCCCTTTAGGGAGACCAGAGGCAGCCTGGAGTGTATTGATTCCTATGGGACAATTTAACGTGAACACCGATTATGGTCTGTCCTTTCTCCCCACGGTCACTGAAGTAAATTTTGGACTCATTTTTCACAAGCCACATCTCTTCTGAACAGTTTGACACCAAAATGGTAATTTTCAGACGGACACATCAGGAGAAAATCCACTTTGTTCCAGACCTGTCTCTGTCTCTACGACACACTCTCGCCAGATTTGGCACAGATCTCCTAGGCAACGTCAAACAAACGGCCGCGAACTCCCGTGAAAATGATTTAAATTATTTTTGTCATGCTAAATATGACTGTTAGTAGTGTAAATATTTTATGTTATCATAAGAAAATATAAATATCTCACTTTCATCTACCTACAGATTGTATAAATCCACACACACGTTCACAGACGAGGTGGTGACGGTTGGCCACGCCCACTTAGAGAGACAGGAAGTGAAACCATTTCATATCATTGGAGCAGCCGCTCATGGAGGATCTTTCCATTTATTAAATATCTTTGGTTAGAGGAGGAGAGCTGTCTGCTTCATTCATGTCACTGTGGCTTCTCAATGAAACAAACGGCGGCGGCTCGCGACCATAATACATCCATGCTCGCGACTGGTCCACCGGACAAAGTCCGTCGGCGATGTTTCACGGATGCGCGGTGCGTCGCTAGAAACGCATCAAACACGTAGCGCATGTTCACCCTGATATGTCAATCACTGGTGCAAGTAAAAAGACAAGTTGTGCGCAACAACTTCTCCTGCTGCTTTTAAGCCTCTTGACATGAACACAGACAGGTGAGGAGAAAAGGAGACCGCACACTATTATAATCAGACACATTTTGTCTGATGAAGGGCTGACGCCCGAAACGTGTGAGTGACATTGAACTGTCACGGGAGCTTTTAACTAGTGTGCGGTCTCCTGTTTCCTTACCTGTGTCTTTCTTGGTCCAGCACCTGTCTTCAGTTTTTTGGGGGATGTGCGTGTAGCTGCCTGATATGTTTTATGAACACAGGCAGGACCAGAAACATCACCAAAGTAACTGCTAGTCTAATTTAACTGTGTAAACCAACATTGATGTCAGTTTATTGTTTTGTTTTTTTAATAATATTTTTTTTAATAATAATAATTTAATAATTAGAATAATAGTTGCCAGTTGTCAAGTGCACGTTTTTTTTCCTCTAGAATTTATGAATGGCATTATAACACTCCTAATGCACTTGTTTTATTTTGTATTCTTTTTTCTTTTAACTTTTATAACACAAGACAGATTTTAGTTTTACATTCAATTAGTGTCTGTTGTACCGAAACCGTACCGAACCGTGACCCCTGAACCGAGGTACGTACCGAACCGTGAGCCCTGAACCGAGGTACGTACCCAACCGTGACCCCTGAACCGTGACCCCTGAACCGAGGTACGTACCAAACCCTGACCCCTGAACCGAGGTACGTACCAAACCCTGACCCCTGAACCGAGGTACGTACCCAACCGTGACCCCTGAACCGTGACCCCTGAACCGAGGTACGTACCCAACCGTGACTTTTGTGTACCGTTACACCCCTAATTAATTGTGGTGTTTAATACCACGATTAATTGTGAAAACAAGTAATCTTGACATCCCTACTACTGATGATGTCACAGCTCTCACCTGATGATGTCACATAGGGCCAGAGGATTTAAAGGTGGTAGCTACAAGTTTAATTCCTCCTGGCCAGTAGTAGTAGTAGTAGTAGTAGTAATATCTGTAGTGACAAACCCCATACACATGAATGGTTACAGTGATGTCATCTGTCGGTCTCGCCTGTGATGATGTCACAGCTGTCACCTGTGATGACGTCACAGCTGTCGCCTGTGATGTCACAGCTGTCCCCTGGTCAGCTGACTGACTCTGCTGCTGCGTTCAGGGAGGCTGGTAAAGGGTCTGAGCCTCTGAGACTTTAAGAGGATCAACATGAAGCTGCTGCAGCTCAGTGGGCAGATTTACAGAGGGACAGTGAACGCATCACCAGGTCGACTGTGACCAGGTCTACTGGGGACCAGGTCACAGTCGACCTGGTCTGAAATGTTCTTTTTGACAAGAGGTAAAACTGAATTACAGAGATCTTGAATAAAAAATCCAACTATTCAACATGTAGTTAGGACCAGTCAGAAAGACGTTGTTGATATCTACAATGTTAAAGCAGAAGTAAGCGATCCGGTGGTTTTGGCTAATGCTGCGTTCCAGGCAGGCTTTTGAAATCGTAAATTACAGCTTCAAGTCACGACTTACGACTTTGTAGCGTTCCAGGCAACCCACTCGTGTTTCTCCGACCTGTTTTACCTGTGAAAGTCACTATAACGGCCACTCGTAACTTCTGACCTGTGAAGTCGTACCAGATCGAACTGGTACCACTTCACAGGTCGGAAAAACACGAGTTTCCTTGAACGCACCATAACAGTCCTCGTCCCTACGTCGCCACATTCACGGCGTCCCTTGGCTGCACACACAGAGAGGACTGCCCCTTTATGCCGTTCTCTCTCCTCATTGGATAAAGGTTGTAGGATACAAGGAAAGTTTTCTCCTGGGCTCAGAGCAGAGCAGAGTGACTGACAGACCCGTGTTTCAGACCAAACACTCTATAGAAGTGATTGCTGTCGGAAGATACAACTATTTAAGACTTAGATTAACACAAACATTCACCTTACTTCTGCTTTAATTCTGGAGAGTCAAACTTAGCTTTTAGATGTTAAAGGGACAACCAGGAGTTTCTATTTGGTTATAAAAAGTCTGATATTAATGTGGATGAATCTCCGTTACCACTTGTTAATGGTCCATTTTAGATAAATCTATGGTTTTGTCTCTATGGTTATTTTGTTATTATTAGTGGTGGTGGAAATGCTGGGCGAGCCGACCAGGTCTAGATGGTCCTCAATCTAGACAGCTGCCTACGGCAACTCCACTTGGACAGTAGACTAGGTCGAGGACCAGGTCCACTGTGGACCATCTAGACCTGGTCCCCAGTGGACCAGGTCTACTGTGGACCAGGTCTAAATCTAGGACCAGGTCTGGGGGTCAAAGGTGAGCCGTGTGTCTTCCAGTGACCAGTGACGTCACCGCCGCTAGCTTGTTGTTAGCCGTTAGCCGCTAGCCGTTAGCTCAGCAGCTAGCTTAGCGGCTAGCTGCTTCAGCCGCCTCGCGCCGCGGCGGCAGCCTTTCTTCTCACCTTGAGCGTGACGTCACAGAGTTTCCCCTGACGTCGGATCTCCTCCATGACGACATAGCCCCGCGTGGGCAGGTCGTGGACCGAGAAGTGAACCAGGTCCTCGAGCTCTTCGCAGAGAACGTCTCCCATCGTCAGAGCGAAGCGCGATCTGAGTCTGAGCCCAGCGAGCCGCCGTAGACCCACAGCGCCGTGACGTCAGCGGACAGGGCTGCATGCGCCTTCACAATAAAAGCCTCAGCCCGCTACACACACAGACACCCAGGGCCGTTGTACAGGGGAGAAAGGTGGTGATAACTCTAGGGGCCCAGCGCCCAGTGGGACCCATAAAAAACCCCAGTAGTCTAATCTTTGTATGACTGATTTATTCTGCGTAAGACCCTGACTAATACTCATAGTACACTGTAAAAACTCAACATCTTTCCAAGAATATTTGTCTTATTTCTTGTCCAAATGTCTCATTTCTAGTCAAAACTAATCTCTTTCCACTTAAAATAAGACTCATCACCTAAAAATTAACTTGTTTTTAGATCATTTTCACTTAAATTCACAATAAACAGAAAAATCTGCCAGTGAAAGTAAGTTTTTTGTGCTTGTATTTTTCCTGCCTCCCCCTATGTGTCAAGATACTCTCTGCCAAATGTTATAGTTGTATGACTATTTATAGTCTACTTGCCAGCCCATAGGGCCCCATTGTGAACCTGGAAATGTTGAGTACCCCAAAGTTTTATGTTAGAAATAGATAGTATGGGTCCCCAGTATTCAGATATTGGGCAATTAGCAGAACTGACATAATTAGCATAAATTAGCATAATTGCCTATATGGGCAATATTTCAACAAAATTGACTTGGCTGATCTGGGCAATATTGGAGTGGTTTTAGGGGTTATTGATGATGCTGAATCCATTTCTGACATTTTCAAAGTTCAAAATGGCTGTCTAAACCGGAAGTGACCAGATTTTAACCACCAGTGGACCGATTTTGATGGATTTCAAAATCTGGTCACTTCCGGTTATGCTAATTTATGCTAACTGTGTCAATTATGCTAATTGTCCAATATATATAAGTTAGCATCCGGCAGTTTCTGAATGCTGGGGACCCATACTATCTATTTCTAACATAAAACTTTGGGGTACTCAACATTTCCGGGTACTCATTGTTGGCAAGTAGACTATTATGCCATTGTAGTACCTAAATATTTGCATTTACATAATTTCGCCGGCAGCAAAATGACCCCAGAAAGGGGTTTTGTCCCCTGTAGCTTTCCAGCAGCTAGCGACCAGGTTGTCCACCCAGGTTTTAATCCTTGAAGGTCCTAGAGATCATTTCTGCTGTCAAACCTTTTACAACGCTCCCTGTCCGTTTTTCAAAAAACTGGGATTTTGCCCCCTGGGTATTGTATTTACCCTTGTAACAAATTAATAATAACAATTTAATTTGAAAAAGTAAAAGCCTCAGATTGTTTCATGAAAAACCAAACCAGACAGGAAGGTCACAGCTGCACCAGCAGGTTTTATTTTAAACCCAGAACAATTTATTCATTTAGCTATAAATGTTTCTTAATACATGATCTTAGTTTATTATTGTTCTAGTGACATCACACTGTAATAAATGTCCACTGTTCTTATTCCATGTCTGATTGGCTGATTGATTGATTGATTGATTGACGAGTCATTTTTAAAGCTGCTGAGTTTTTCTGTCTTTATTAAAATGTCTGCAACATGAAACACACATTTACATTGTTTATTATAATTCATATCATATTTCACATCACGTTAGCGTCGTCGGCTGTGCACAGTCTGCAGCATGCTGCTAGAACCGATCACCGATCAATAACTAAACTCATATCTGATCAGCTCAGACCGCAGCTCCATGGAGAGAAGACGTTCTCTCTCTCTGAAGGAAGCACAGAGTCTCAGAACATCCTCAGTCTCTTCACGATCAATAAGTGCTGATGAGTGAAGCTTTAAATAAGTTAATCATCTGTGTTATTAAAGGGATAGTTCACCCAATATTGAAATTTCTACTCATTATCTAGGCTACTCCCCCTCATGTGGACTAAGGGCTGGGAGAAGTTTCAGAGTCCTCCGTGGCTTCTCTGAGTTACAGGGGGTCTCGGTGTAGCAGTGCATGTCCATATGACGGTTGCAAATGGATACCAACTGTCTTCGTAACAAAAAGACACACCAAAAAACATCCAGATACCTCCATGCTGCTCGTATGTAATGTCCGTCTGGTATTGAAGCCCTGAAACAAGCTACAAACAAGCTTGAAATATAGACATATTTAGTTTTTTTTGGGACAATTTCACATTTCATGGGCTTCAATACAAGAGGGACATTACATACGAGCAGCATGGAGGTATTTGGATGTTTTTTGGTGTGTCTTTTTGTTACGAAGACAGTTGGTATCCATTAGCAACCGTCATATGGACATGCACTGCTACGCCGAGACCCCCTGTAACTCAGAGAAGCCACAGAGGACTCTGAAACTTCTCACAGCCCTTATTAGTCCACATGAGGGGGAGTATAGATAATGAGTGAAATTTAAATTTTGGGTGAACTATCCCTTTAAAGCAGCAGAACCTCAGGGCCCCTCCTCTACATTCAGGGTTAGGGTTCTTCTGCGTGTGGATAGAAACTGTCTTTAAAGGAGAATTCCGGTCATTTTTGACCCTAAATCGTTGTCCTGATGGTCACCCAGAGCAAAAACCACGACTAAAATTGATGCAGGCAAACCAGAGTTACCATGGCTACCTGGCGCTAGGGATAGCCACAACAACGCTAACCCATGGGGGCAATTCTTTCAACAAATTCACAACAAACACTCAGAAAACAATCAGATATCTCTGGTACATGACATCACCGCTCCATCGTTTTAAATCACGGACTGAAAAACAGCCGCTCGTCATTTTAAAATAAAACGGCGGACTTTGAGAGTCGGTGTTGGAGAATATTGGAACGTTACGAAGTCTTCTCTTCTCTCCCGGCGTGAAACTATAACTACAGCTGCACCTCAGTTTCACTTGTTTTCATTTGACAGTTTCACACAGAACTTTCTGTTGAGTCTTTCCATGTTTCTCCTTCTGTGACAGTAAAAAGGGACATTTACATTTTTTCAGACAAGACGATTGTCTTATAAACTATCTGATTTTTTTTTTTTAACAGAACGACTATTATTTACACTGAGCACAACATGTAGGCTACTTTTGTTATATTTGAGTGAGACCAAAACATTTTACTGTGAATAATTCCTTAGTTTCAGGTGTCTACCTCATTTTATTCATATAGCCTATGTTTGATGCCAGAGACAAACGAAGGAAAGAAAAACCTAAAAAACCTTAAGTAGGCTATTTATTTTCCCCCTGACCAAGATGGCCGCCGCGTTGACGCATTCCACTCAATAGAGCTGCCTGGGAAGGAAGCATCTAGTCAGTTCATAATGCTGCGTTCAAGACATCTCGGAAGTCGGAAAAAAACGAGCTCTGAGTTGTAAAAAAATGAATTGAACGGCGTCAAACTCTGAAATTACAGGTGTGAAACTCAGGTATCATATCAGACTTGACGTCACGGCAACATCAAAACATGGCGTCATGCCCTCGTCTTAAACTGTTAGGATTTAGACATTTTAAGTTATTTGTTGAGGTTTTACTGCATATTTTTGTGTATTATTGCAGTAGCCGATATGAAATACGTTTATATGAAGCTGTGATTGTTGTATGGTGTGAAATTGTGTTTCCTCGTATGTGATGAAATAAGGTTTAACTGTTATCAAGGCTGTAACATTACATGTGACCTCATCTGCAGCGTCTCCTCTCCTCCAGAATAAACATCATTTACTGCTGCATTGATTTTTACTATAAAGAGCCACAATACGACAAACTTCCTTCAGGTATCCAGGTTTTTTTTCTTCCGAGTTCCTGCAGCGTGAACGCAATGATGTCAGAAGTCGGAAATTTCCGAGTTGTGAATTTCGACCTCTGAGTTGTATTGAACGCAGCATATATCTATCGACGGGTGTCTCTAAGGATTCCAGTCATGTACCAGAGATATCTGATTGTTTTCTGAGTGTTTGTTGTGGTTGAAAACTACATATGTATTATTGTTTTTTATTTAGCCTTCTTTGTTTTGATGCTAATGCAGCATTACACTGCAAAAACTCAAGTATCTTAGCAAGAATATTTGTCTTATTTCTAGTCAAAATGTCATTTCTAGTCAAAACAAATCTCATTCTACTTAAAATAAGACTCATCATATTAAAAGTAGCTTGTTTTTAGACACTTTTTACTTCTTTCAAGCAGATTTTCACTTGGAATAAGTAGAAAAAATCTGATAGTGGGGGCGTCGCGTGGCGTAGTGGTTAGAGCGGGCGCCCCATGTATAGAGGCACAGTCCTCGCTGCGGTCGGCCCCGGTTCGAGTCCCGCGTCGGGCGCCATTTGCTGCGTGTCATCCCCCCTCTCTCTGCCTCCCCGTTTCCTGTCTGTCTCAACTGTACTATCTATAAAAGGCATAAAAGCCCAAAAAATATACTTTAAAAAAAAAAAAAAAAAATCTGATAGTGGAGCAAGTTTTTCTTCCTTATTACAAGCACAAAAAACTTACTTTCACTGGCAGATTTTTCTATTTATTGTGAATTGAAGTGAAAATGATCTAAAAACAAGTTAATTTTTAGGTAATGAGTCTTATTTTAAGTGGAAAGAGATTAGTTTTGACTAGAAATGAGACATTTGGACAAGAAATAAGACAAATATTCTTGGAAAGATGTAGAGTTTTTACAGTGTACTATGAGTATTAGTCAGGGTCTTACGCAGAATAAATCAGTCATACAAAGATTAGACTACTGGGGTTTTTTATGGGCCCCACTGGGCGCTGGGCCCCTAGAGTTATCATCACCTTTCTCCCCTATTATATACAACGGCCCTGGCTATCCCTAGTACCGGGTTGCCATGGTAACTCCGGCTTGCCTGCATCAATTTTAGTGGCGTTTAGTTGTTTTGCTCTGGGTGACCATCAGGACAACGATTTAGGGTCAAAAATGAGGGGAATTCTGCTGCGGAGTGTGTGTGTCACATCTTCATTCTCCGAGTCCGATCAGCCCAGGTTCTAGACGGGTGGTGGGGGGTTGAGGAGCGTTATGGGATGGAGATGAAGGCTCTAGAAGGGCATCCCCCCAGAGATCTGGCGGGCCACCTGCTCGTCGGGGCTCTCCTTGTCCTCCCCGCTCCTCCTCTCCTCCCCGCTCCTCCTCTCCTGGTTCCAGTCCTTCAGGCCCTCGGGCAGCGTCGTGTCCTCGTCCACGCCGCCCGTCCCCTCCACAAACTCCTCGTACGTCGACTTCTCCGCAAACGGCCGCTTCCCCAGCAGCTCCACCATGTCGCTCTTGTCCAGCACCTCCTTCTCCAGCAGCCGCAGCGCCACCTAGAGGAGGACAGGAGAGGAGAGGAACGGTAAAGTAAAGGATAGTTCAACATTTTTGGCAAATTGGCCCCATTGCCATAATCCCTATAGACCGAATCTCCTTGTTGTTTACAACTACTTCCTGGTAGAAAACCAGCATGAGAACAATAGTGACGGACGAGAGTTTCTCTATATTTATCTAATTTTTCATGTCACTATATCACCGTTTAGACTAATCTGATGTTTGTAAAGTCTATAAAACCAATGATTGGACAAACATTACTATTTCTGTGTGCACGTTTTTGTAATTAGTCATGGTTATCATAGATTAGCCGGGCTAACGGTTAGCTACCTGTTTAACTTTAATAACTCAGTGACTCAATAAACGCTCCATGAACAAATATTTTCTCCAGCGGATATCTGAGTTCCAACATGACTGAGCTAACTGGAGTAGTTTCATGTCGTGTCCCACAACGGGAGGGTTTTAACAGCTGACGTCCTGCTGTTAGCTTAGCTACCGTTAGCTTAGCTACCGTTAGCTTAGCTACCGCCGTTAGCTTAGCTACCGTTAGCTGTCCCTGTCAGCTGAGCCACTGATGCTTTCTAGACACCGTGATTCCCCCAAACTGAATAAATCCAACACATAGCAACACAAAACACACACACAGAAATAGTAATGTTTCTTCAATCATTTCAGATTTGTCTAAACGGTGATAGGGCGTGAAAAATATGATATATAGCTAAACTCTCGTTCGTTACTATTGATCTCATTCAAATTACAGCTGGTTTTCTA
This sequence comes from Trachurus japonicus, assembly GCF_045865225.1. Taxonomy (NCBI): domain Eukaryota; kingdom Metazoa; phylum Chordata; class Actinopteri; order Carangiformes; family Carangidae; genus Trachurus; species Trachurus japonicus. The sequence goes on along the minus strand of NC_140923.1, from coordinate 1,863,191 downwards.
CCCGGAAGTAGAATGTAAACAACAAGGCGATTCGGTCTATGGACTGGTGTTGAAAATTAGCACTTGTGCTAAACACACCCAAGCAAAACATCTGGTCTGTCCACTAGAACAGTCTCAATGTATCTGTGATGTCCACATCAAATAACATAACATAACATAACATAACATAACATAACATAACATATCATAAGGTGTGGGTGGTTCTGGTACCTTCTCCACCTCGGCCTTCTTGCTGTTGAGCAGCTGCTGGGTTCTCTGGTAGGCCTCGCTGATGAGGGTCCGGACCTCGGTGTCGATGAGCCGGGCCGTGGCCTCGCTGTACGGCTTCTCCAGGACCATCTCCCCCTGCCGCGGCAGGTCGAACGACACCTGGCCCACCTTCGCATTCATCCCAAACTGAACGATCTGCAACACAACCCACACCACGACCTGAGAGGGACACGACTGCAACACAACCCACACCACGACCTGAGAGGGACACGACTGCAACACAACCCACACCACAACCTCAGAGGGACACGACTGCAACACAACCCACACCACGACCTGAGAGGGACACGACTACAACACAACCCACACCAGGACCTGAGAGGGACACGACTGCAACACAACCCACACCACGACCTGAGAGGGACACGACTGCAACACAACCCACACCACGACCTGAGAGGGACACGACCCTGGACCTCTGACCCCGACCGGGGCTCAGCAGCTTTCACCAACTCACCTTTAAGACTTTTTAAGACCATTAACCCTCTATGGTACAGTAGCATTATGATGCCAGTGGGGAAAAATGTTTGGAGTGTTTTTATGTCTCAAAATAGACTAAATAAACATCATCTAAAGACATTTTTGGGGGATTTTTAGCCTGTAGGCAACATTGTACCATTACGGTTCATCATCTACTGTATTGTCGGTGCAAGCTATTTTTAGAACGGCGGAGCAGAGCCATGAGCTGCTCAGAGCTACGCTACGGAGGCTCATTATGGGATTTCTTGGTTTCCCTCATCAAACTCATCAAATACACTACTATAATCCAACAACTCCACAACGCTCTGGTGGACAAGTTGTGACCTGCACATTCACCACGCTATGAGATAATAACACAACGTTACCACACAGAGTTGTTTTAGAGGTGAATACAGAGACTGTTGATGAAAAACTGTCCCTGAAGGCAACGTGCATCAGAGGTTTTGCATGAATTTCCCTCTACAACAACTCTGTGTGGTAACGTTGTGTTATTATCTCATAGTGTGGTGAATGTGCAGCTCACAACTTGTCCACCAGAGCGTTGTGGAGTTGTTGGATTGTGTATTTGATGAGTTTGATGAGGGAAACCAAGAAATCCCATAATGAGCCTCCGTAGCGTAGCTCTGAGCAGCTCACGGCTCTGCTCCGCCGTTCTAAAAACAGCTTGCACCGACAATTAAAGGTAACGAACCTACTGCTATGACTATTATGGCAATGGGCCAGTTTGACAACATGTTGCACTATCCCTTTAAGGCTTTTTAAGACCCTGTGGAACCCATGCCATGTGACCTCTGACCCTGTGACCTCTGACCTGTGCGTAGGCGCTCTGCGTGACCTTGCGCAGGTCGTCCTGGGCGCCGGTGGTGATGCGTCCGAAGAAGATTTCCTCGGAGACGCGGCCGCCCAGCGTCATGCACATGCGGTCCAGCAGCTGCTCCGCGGTGTAGAGGTACTGCTCCCTGGGCAGGTACTGAGCGTAGCCCAGGCCCTTCCCCCGCGGGATGATGGACACCTGCACACGTAACCACGGCAACACAACACGTCAGACTGGGACAACGCCATAGCAACACAAGAAGACGTCAGAGGACAACGCCACCACCGTTAATGGTGATGTCAGTCAACTATTGATGTCATAACTTAGAAACAGTGAATAGACCGAATCTCCTTGTTGTTTACATTCTACTTCCTGGTAGAAAACCAGCTGTAATTTGAATGAGATCAATAGTAACGAACGAGAGTTTAGCTATATATCATATTTTTCACGCCCTATCACCGTTTAGACAAATCTGAAATGATTGAAGAAACATTACTATTTCTGTGTGTGTGTTTTGTGTTGCTATGTGTTGTATTTATTCAGTTTGGGGGAATCACAGTGTCTAGAAAGCATCAGTGGCTCAGCTGACAGGGACAGCTAACGGTAGCTAAGCTAACGGTAGCTAAGCTAAGGGTAGCTAAGCTAAGGGTAGCTAAGCTAACGGTAGCTAAGCTAACGGTAGCTAAGCTAACGGCGGTAGCTAAGCTAACGGTAGCTAAGCTAACGGTAGCTAAGCTAACAGCAGGACGTCAGCTGTTAAAACCCTCCCGTTGTGGGACACCACATGAAACTACTCCAGTTAGCTCAGTCATGTTGGAACTCAGATATCCGCTGGAGAAAATATTTTTTCATGGAGCGTTTATTGAGTCACTGAGTTATTAAAGTTAAACAGGTAGCTAACCGTTAGCCCGGCTAATCTATGATAACCATGACTAATTACAAACATGTGCACACATAAATAGTAATGTTTGTCCAATCATTGGTTTTATAGACTTTACAAACATCAGATTAGTCTAAATGGTGATATAGTGACATGAAAAAGTAGATAAATATAGAGAAACTCTCGTCCGTCACTATTGTTCTCATGCTGGTTTTCTACCCGGAAGTAGAATGTAAACAACAAGGCGATTCGTCCTATTAGTTCATATTATGGTCTGTACACAAGGCCACAGTGACGCTCTCATGGTCAGACAACGACGTGTTACAGGCGTGTTACAGGCGTGTTGAAGGCGTGTTACAGGTATGTTACAGGCATGTTACAGGCGTGTTGAAGGCGTGTTGAAGGCGTGTTGCAGGTATGTTACAGGCATGTTACAGCCGAGTTACAGGCGTGTTACAGGCGTGTTGAAGGCGTGTTACAGGCGTGTTACAGGCGTGTTACAGGCGTGTTGAAGGCGTGTTACAGGCGTGTTACAGGCGTGTTGAAGGCGTGTTGCAGGCGTGTTAAGGCGTGTTACAGACACGTTGAAGGCGTGTTACAGGTATGTTGCAGGCGTGTTACAGGCATGTTGAAGGTGTGTTACAGGCATGTTGCAGGTGTGTTGAAGGTGCGTTACAGGTGTGTTACAGGCATGTTGAAGGCGTGTTACAGGTATGTTGAAGGCGTGTTAAGGCATGTTACAGGCGTGTTGAAGGCATGTTACAGGTATGTTGAAGGCGTGTTAAGGCATGTTACAGGCGTGTTGAAGGCGTGTTACAGGCGTGTTGAAGGCGTGTTACAGGCGTGTTGAAGGCGTGATACAGGCGTGTTGAAGTCGTGTTACAGGCGTGTTACAGGCGTGTTGAAGGCGTGTTACAGGCGTGTTGAAGGCGTGTTACAGGCGTGTTGAAGGCGTGTTGCGTCACCTTTAGCAGAGGGTCGGCGTGCTCCAGGAACCATCCGGCGACGGCGTGGCCGGCCTCGTGGTACGCCACCGTCTTCTTCTCCTCCGGCTGCAGGACCTGAGTCTTCTTCTCCAGACCTCAAACAGGACCAGCAAGAACCGCTTAGCAACCAGCAACAACCGCTTAGCAACCAGCAGGAACCGCTTAGCAACCAGCAGGAACCGCTTAGCAACCAGCAGGAACCGCTTAGCAACCAGGTCCCAGTCTGATCTGGACTCAGTCTGGTCTGGTCTAGGTCTGGTTCTGGTCTAGTTCTGGTCTGGTCTAGGTCTGGTTCTGGACTCAGTATGGGTTCAGGTCTGGTCTGGTCTGGTCTAGTTCTGGTTCTGGTCTGGTCTAGGTGTAGGTCTGGTCTGGTTCCGGTTCTGGTCTGGTCTGGTCTAGTTCTGGTTCTGGTCTGGTCTGGTCTAGTTCTGGTTCTGGTCTAGGTCTAGGTCTAGTTCTGGTCTGGTTCTGGTTCTGGTCTGGTTCTGGTCTAGGTGTAGGTCTAGGTCTAGTTCTGGTCTGGTTCCGGTTCTGGTCTGGTCTGGTCTAGGTGTAGGTCTGGTCTTGGTACTGGTCTAGGTCTGGTTCTGGTCTAGGTGTAGGTCTGGTTCTGGTTCTGGTCTGGACTCACCTCCGATGACCCTCTCGATGGCCTGCTCAAAGTGTTTCTGGTTGATGGCGTCGGCCAGGTGGCGAGCGGCGATCAGAGCCGCCTCGTTGCAGACGTTGGCGATGTCGGCGCCTGAGTGAGAAGTGTAGTTGTCCCATTGGTTTAGGTTTAGGCCATGAAGAAAGGAGTTGGTTAAGTTTAGTAAAAAGACCAGGTAGAGGCTAGACAGGCCAGATAGAGAGAGAGAGTCCAGGTAAATCTCACCTGAGAATCCAGGTGTGAGGGCGGCCATCTTCTTTGCCAGCGAGTCTTTGTCCACGTCGACCTCGAGCTTCAGAGGACGAAGGTGAACTTTAAAGATGGAGGCTCGACCTTTAATGTCTGGAGGACCTGGGACAGAACACAGACAGCGGACCGGATCAGAACCAGAACCAGAACCAGGACCAGGCTGTGTGTTATCAGCTGGTCAACACGTCTCCGTGGCAACCTGACTCACCGATGTAGATCTGCCGGTCGAAGCGTCCCGGTCTCATCAGCGCCGGGTCCAGGATGTCGGGTCTGTTGGTTCCCGCCAGAACCACCACGTTGGTCGCCGTGTTGAAGCCTGAGACACAGAGAGCAGTGAGACCTCGCACGCACTTCCTGTCGCCGCGGCAACGTGCCCAACCTCCCATGATGCATCAGGAAACTCACGTTGGACTCACTGGTCCAATGAAAAAACACTTTCGAACACTACTCCACCGCACAGTTAATTACGTATTACGTTGCGTAATTAAAACGTTCCGACCACGATCGTAACGGTCGGCGTAGGTTGTATCCATGGATACAACCATGGTAACGGCCGGTGTAGAGGAGTAAAGCAATATATTAAGCGGTAATATATATATTTAAGCATCAAAGATGTTCAATCAAACCCACATAGTTTGAAACAACGTTCAAAACAACGTGTCACAACTAAGCATAAAGTCCGCTAGCTTAATGCTAACGTATAATGTAAAACACCATAGAAGGGCTAACGGAAATTAGCATCGCTATCCAGAGTCTGTGGTTAGTTTATAACACTTGTTAGGAAATTTGCTCCGACGTTTGTTGTGGGAGTCTGTGGAAGCCGCGACACATTTATTTGGTAGCTACACCGGTCACTACTGCATTTATTTGGTAGCTACACCGGTCACTACTGCATTTATTTGGTAGCTACACCGGTCACTACTTCATTTATTTGGTAGCTACACCGGTCACTACTTCATTTATTTGGTAGCTACACCGGTCACTACTTCATTTATTTGGTAGCTACACCGGTCACTACTGCATTTATTTGGTAGCTACACCGGTCACTACTTCATTTATTTGGTAGCTACACCGGTCACTACTTCATTTATTTGGTAGCTACACCGGTCACTACTGCATTTATTTGGTAGCTACACCGGTCACTACTGCATTTATTTGGTAGCTACACCGGTCACTACTTCATTTATTTGGTAGCTACACCGGTCACTACTTCATTTATTTGGTAGCTACACCGGTCACTACTGCATTTATTTGGTAGCTACACCGGTCACTACTTCATTTATCTGGTAGCTACACCGGTCGCTACTTCAGCCTCAGACTAAACAACATATTTCCCATGATGCCTTTCACCCACCGTCCATCTCCACCAGCAGCTGGTTCAGCGTGTTCTCCTGCTCGCTCTGGCCGCCGAAGTTCCCTCGGCCGCGCTTCCGTCCGACCGCGTCGATCTCATCGATGAAGAGGATGCACGGAGCGTTCTTCCTCGCCATCACAAACAGGTCCCGCACCTGACAGGAAGTGACATCATCAGCAGAGACACGGGTCAGAGGAGGAGGAGGAGGAAGAGGAGGAGGAGGAGGAGGAGGAGGAAGGAGGAGGAAGGAGGAGGAGGATGAAGGAGGAGGAGGAGGAGGAGGAAGAGGAAGAGGAGGAGGAAGGAGGAAGAGGAGGAAGGAGGAGGAGGATGAAGGAGGAGGAGGAGGAGGAGGAGGAAGAGGAAGAGGAGGAGGAAGGAGGAAGAGGAAGAGGAGGAAGGAGGAGGAGGATGAAGGAGGAGGAGGATGAAGGAGGAGGAGGAGGAGGAGGAGGAAGAGGAAGAGGAGGAGGAAGGAGGAAGAGGAAGAGGAGGAAGGAGGAGGAGGATGAAGGAGGAGGAGGAGGAGGAGGAAGAGGAGGAGGAGGAGGAGGAGGAGGAGGAAGAGGAAGAGGAGGAGGAAGGAGGAAGAGGAAGAGGAGGAGGAAGGAGGAGGAGGAGGAAGGAGGAGGAGGATGAAGGAGGAGGAGGAGGAGGAGGAAGAGGAAGAGGAGGAGGAAGGAGGAGGAGGAGGAGGAAGGAGGAAGAGGAGGAGGAAGGAGGAGGAGGAGGAAGGAGGAGGAGGATGAAGGAGGAGGAGGAGGAGGAGGAGGAAGAGGAAGAGGAAGAGGAGGAGGAAGAGGAAGAGGAGGAAGGAGGAGGAGGATGAAGGAGGAGGAGGAGGAGGAGGAGGAAGAGGAAGAGGAGGAGGAAGGAGGAAGAGGAAGAGGAGGAGGAAGGAGGAGGAGGAGGAAGGAGGAGGAGGATGAAGGAGGAGGAGGAGGAGGAGGAAGAGGAAGAGGAGGAGGAAGGAGGAGGAGGAGGAGGAAGGAGGAAGAGGAGGAAGAGGAGGAGGAGGATGAAGGAGGAGGAGGAAGAGGAGGAGGAGGAGAAAGGAGGAAGAGGAGGAGGAGGAGGAAGAGGAGGAGGAAGAGGAGGAGGAGGAGGAAGAGGAGGAGGAGGAGAAAGGAGGAAGAGGAGGAGGAGGAGGAGGAGGAAGAGGAGGAGGAAGAGGAGGAGGAGGAGGAGGAGGAAGAGGAGGAGGAGGAGGAGGAAGGAGGAGGAGGAAGAGGAAGAGGAGGAGGATGAAGGAGGAGGAGGAAGAGGAAGAGGAGGAGGATGAAGGAGGAGGAGGAAGAGGAAGAGGAGGAGGATGAAGGAGGAGGAGGAAGAGGAAGAGGAGGAGGATGAAGGAGGAGGAGGAAGAGGAAGAGGAGGAGGATGAAGGAGGAAGAGGAAGAGGAGGAGGATGAAGGAGGAGGAAGAGGGTTCCTACAGCTTAAGCCAAGTTAAATTTAAGACTTTTTAAGACGTTTTTAAAGCCACTTGATATGAAATTCAAGACCGACTTCACAATAAACACAAATGCAACAAAAACAAAAACGTCGACGACAATTTTACCCACTTTCCTATGTGGTCCAAGGTAAAGCGACTGCTACATGAATAATGGGGGGGGGGGGGGGGGGTGACATCATTTAACAGCTGTGTAGTTGTGGAGAGGAGATGATAAACTAAAAAGGACACGTTTGCTCGTTCGTATGTTTCAGGGTTTCCCGCAGCGCTTTCCTGTTAAGGCGGCCGCCAACAACATAGGACCGCCGCCTAAACTAACGTCTTAAAAATAAAAAATGTAGCGATATCCCCGGCCCCACCCCCCCCCCCGTCGGACGGTCGTTCCGTTCATTCATCTCCGCATACCGCATCCTCTCACACACATACACAGCACAGCGCGAACATGCCTAACAACAGTGCCTGGTTGAAACTTAATACGGCGCGTGTCCCCGTCCCCCCGGACAGACACCACCATAACTAACACATTTTCTACTGTTGTTTCCATCCAAAGTGATTCAAATAACTGGGAAATGCGCATTAAAATAAATCTGAGTTCTGTGTGTTTCCATTAAAAGTACGGACTTTGGTGAAAACTACAAACTCACACAAGTTTTCCGCAGCTGTCCTTTCAAAATAAATGCATAAAAAGTCAAAAAAAAACAAAAAACACTGACTCTGGAGCTGGTGGCGGTGAGAGATTTAGCGTTGATGGCCGCCACTAACTTCTCTACGTTGGATTGTTACCAATTATTTTGAGATTTGAGACTAATTACAACCATAAAATACCACTTACCATGTGTTAACATTTTTAAGACTTTTGAAAAATGGATTTAAGACATTTTAATGCCAATTAAGGCCTTGTTTTTAGATTAATGAATTCAATGCCTTTTAAGACTTTTTAAGGATCCATAAGAACCCTGGAGGAAGAGGAAGAGGAGGATGAAGGAGGAGAGAGGAGGATGAGGATGAAGGAGGAAGAGGATGAAGGATGATGAAGAGGATGATGAAGATAAAGATGGCCGCCCTCACCCTGGCCGGGCCGACGCCCACGAACATCTCCAGGAACTCTGATCCGTTGACGGTGATGAAGGGGACGTTGGCCTCTCCGGCCGTGGCCTTGGCCAGCAGCGTCTTCCCTGTCCCCGGGGGCCCCGTCAGGATGGCCCCCTGGCAACGCACATAGCAACACACAACAACCAATCAGTGTTGAGGTCGCGTTGGGGTCGACCAATGAGAGAACAGTTGGTTCGCGCATCATCCCATCCGTTTACAACTTTCAGAGTTCCTACACTGCAAAAATTCAAAATCTTAGCAAGAATATTTGTCTTATTTCAATTCAAAATGTCTCATTTCTAGTCAAAACAAATCTCATTCTACTTAAAATAAGACACATCACATAAAAAGCAGCTTGTTTTTAGACACTTTTTACTTTTTTCAAGCAAATTTTCCACTTTAAATAAGTAGAAAAATCTGATAGTGGAGCAAGTTTTTCTTTCTTATTACAAGCACAAAAAACTTACTTTCACTGGCAGATTTTTCTATTTATTTCAAGTGAAAATTTGTTTGAAACAAGTGAAAATGATCTAAAAACAAGTTGATTTTTAGGTGTTGAGTCTTATTTTAAGTGGAAAGAGATTAGTTTTGACTAGAAATGAGACATTTATAATATTTAGACAAATATTCTTGGAAAGAGTTTGAGTTTTTGCAGTGTACACATTTGAAATTTCCAAATTCCATACTTTTTTTTTTCCAGACCCTAATTTCCAGACTTCTCGGTAAAAAAATTCTAATAATTTGTGATATTTGAGTAAATAGATGTGCATAATATTTAAAAAAATCAATGCAATTGATCATTTGTTTTCATTATTCTGAATGTGTATGCCATTATGTCACCAAATAATCTCCAGGAGATTGTAGCTAAGTACAAATTGTCACGGAATTTTTCGTTCTGCCGATGGAGAAACTCCTCGTTGTCCCTTTAAAATAAGACTCATCACCTACAAATGAACTAGTTTTTAGATCATTTTCACTTGTTTCAAACTAATAAAGTAAAAAGTGTCTAAAAACAAGCTGCTTTTAATATGATGAGTCTTATTTTAAGTAGAATGAGATTTGTTTTGACTAGAAATGTCATTTTGACTAGAAATAAGACAAATATTCTTGCTAAGATACTTGAGTTTTTGCAGTGTAATGCTGCATTAGCATCAAAACAAAGAAGGCTAAATAAAAAACCATAATACATACGTAGTCTAAGAAAAAAAAAAGGAAAAGTTAGGGGGAGGGGCCCACTTTAGTATTCTTTAAGGGGGCCCAGGATTCCTAGCAACGGCCCTGTCTGTCCTACAACTCCAGACTTGGAAATGTATAAAATCAAATTCCATACTTGTGTACTAGGAACCCTGAGCTTTGGACCCGCTTGTGGCTGTTACCATGGGAACACGGCGGTTGGTTACCTTGGGGATCTTGGCGCCCAGGTCCTGGTACTGTTTGGGGTTCTTGAGGAAGTTGACGAACTCCATGATCTCCAGCTTGGCCTCCTCGCAGCCGGCCACGTCCTTGAACTTGACGTCGATCTCGTCCTTCAGGATCTTGGCCGTGGTCTCGCTGACGCTGAACAGACCGCCCATCCCCCGGCCGGGCCGCCCGCCGCCCGCCGGGCCGCGCCGCAGCATGAAGAGCAGGAAGCCGATGATCAGCACGGTGGGGAGCATGCTGAGCAGGAAGGTGCTGCAGACGGGGAGACCACGGTTACCATGGTTACAGGGGTTACCAGGGGTTACCAGGTCACAGAGGCGTTTTGACACTGGCTGTGTGTTTTGAACGTTGTTTCAAACTATGTGGGTTTGATTAAACATCTTTGATGCTTAAATATTGCTGCTTAATATATTGCTTTACTCCTCTTTTTATTTTATGTGCCATTTTTACTGTAAGGCAGGCTATAATCTTCAATTTGGAGTGACAAATAAAACCTTGAAGCAAGAAGATTTTTGCCTTTTGTTTGACATTGATGTACCTACAGTAATTCAATAACAGTTGTAAATAAGGTTTAATTTTTAATATTTTACAGTTCAAAAGTAAGCTCACTACTGTCTGTCCCATAGAAGAACATGACAGCAGCAGCCTGTCAGCCAGCAACAGGAGGATCTCCTTTGTATTAGAATTTGAAAAATATAAATAATCGTTTTTTTCCACCACCCCTAATATCGGATCAATATCGGTATCGGGCCGATATTGAAGGCTGCAATATCGGTATTGTATCGGAAGTGAAAAAGTGGTATCGGGACATCCCTATTTGAAACAGACGCATACAATTTTGTCCATACGTGGAGCATGAATGAGCCTTCACAGAGGGTCAGACGGTTACCAGGGTTACCAGGGTTACCAGGGTTACCAGGTCAGAGGTCAGACTCACCCGTCGCTCTCGGTGGAGTAGACCACCGGCAGCCGGTTCTCTCCCTCGATGCCCAGCTCGTACTGAGCCGTCTCCAGGTTCCTCTCAAACGTGTCCACGCTGCCGATGTTGAACCAGATGTACTGCTGCAGGACACAGAGATACAGAGATACAGAGATACAGAGATACAGAGAGACAGAGATACAGAGATACAGAGAGACAGAGAGACAGAGATACAGAGAGACAGAGAGACAGAGATACAGAGAGACAGAGAGACAGAGAGACAGAGAGACAGAGATACAGAGAGACAGAGATACACAGAGAGACAGAGAGACAGAGAGACAGAGATACAGAGAGACAGAGATACAGAGATACAGAGAGACAGAGAGACAGAGATACAGAGAGACAGAGAGACAGAGATACAGAGAGACAGAGAGACAGAGATACAGAGAGACAGAGATACAGAGATACAGAGAGACAGAGAGACAGAGAGACAGAGATACACAGAGAGACAGAGAGACAGAGAGACAGAGATACAGAGAGACAGAGATACAGAGAGACAGAGATACAGAGATACAGAGAGACAGAGACACAGAGATACAGAGATACACCTCACTGAAGAACTGAAGTTAAAGGGATAGTATCATTTTTTTAAAGTGTGGTTGTATGATCTCCAAATAGCCCCTAAGTACTTTAATTGCAGTAGAAGACTCTCTGCACTCCTCCCGTTAGCAACGCCAGCCCATAATAGCCCTGCCCAGAGATTTACAACATACAGTGTTGTGAACAGACCCAAAGAAACGGCCTATTTTCACGGCCTAAAAGAGGTTTTACCTGAAAAAAAATACACAGTTCCATTGTTCACTATAATATAATTTTTTCCAGCCCTTCAAAGTGCAGGAAAAACACAGTTTTTATTTGGACCTAACCAACTGCTGATCGGCGGGCGCTAACCCTGGGCGGAGGGATACGTGAGTTGGTTAGGTCCAAATAAAAACTGTGTTTTTCCTGCACTTTGAAGGGCTGGAAAAAATTATATTATAGTGAACAATGGAACTGTGTATTTTTTCTCAGGTAAAACCTCTTTTAGGCCGTGAAAATAGGCCGTTTCTTTGGGTCTGTTCACAACACTGTATGTTGTCAATCTCTGGGCAGGGCTATTATGGGCTGGCGTTGCTAACGGGAGGAGTGCAGAGAGTCTTCTACTGCAATTAAAGTACTTAGGGGCTATTTGGAGATCATACAACCACACCTCCTCCAAAAAATGATACTATCCCTTTAATGAAATCTGAAATTTGAATCTGAGACACATTCACAGTTTACTTGACTACTGAACTGTAGATTTACTTTGTTCTATTTCTCATACAGCGTTAAAAAAAAAACTTCCTTTAGCGGTATTAGTGGCTGTTTTTGGCAACTAACTTTGACTGCTGTAAAAATATATCAGATAAATATTTTTTTCAATTTTTTTTGCATAAATCTGTTAATCAACTTCAGTCTTGATCAAAACTACTAAATATTTAAAAAAAAAATAATCAAAATTTGAACCCTTTGAATGCCAATTTAAAAAACAAAGTCACTGATATGGGAAAAAATACACACAAAATGAGCTATTTTCAATATAAAAAGTGATTGGACAAAGAATTTTTTTTTTTTAGATTAGTAACATCAATGGATTTTATGCATATTTAGTTTTCGTGCAGCAACAGATTTTCTAAAAAAAAAAATCCTTAGTGGCTGTTTTTGCCCCATTGACTCCCATTATAACCACATGTTTTGAATGCAGAGACATGGCACTATATATAAATATAATTTTTACAGTCAGGGTGATCAACCCTGTTCAGAAGGGATCAAATGAGGTAATTTTACTGTTGATCACCTGGTTCACCCATTTACCCATTACATAGGCCTGTTGTATTACTAGCCTAGTTTCTGTATCTGTATAATAGTGTTTATGAGCATATTTTTTGTGGTACACTTTTCCATCTTTCTATAAAAAATCTACTCAGAAATCTGATTTCCATAAATCTGATTCTGAGTAGATTTTTTATAGAAGCGCCATTAGATCCAGATTAAACCTTTTGAATACCGGGACCACAGCATGACATCATCACCAGCACCATGACATCATCACCAGCACCATGACATCACGACTCACCCCGTCCACCGGCGTCTTCCCGGGAGCGAACACGACCTTGACGTATCTCTTGTTGACGACCTCCAGCCGGTCCACCTGCAAGGACACGGAAACATGACATCACCACCGGCTGTTGCCACGGTGACGACATCACAACCAGGGCCGTTGTCTAGGGGAGAAAGGTGGTGATAACTCTAGGGGCCCAGCGCCCAGTGGGGCCCATAAAAAACCCCAGTAGTCTAATCTTTGTATGACTGATTTATTCTGCGTAAGACCCTGACTAATACTCATAGTACACTGTAAAAACTCTACATCTTTCCAAGAATATTTGTCTTATTTCTTGTCCAAATGTCTCATTTCTAGTCAAAACTAATCTCTTTCCACTTAAAATAAGACTCATCACCTAAAAATTAACTTGTTTTTACATCATTTTCACTTAAATTCACAATAAATAGAAAAATCTGCCAGTGAAAGTAAGTTTTTTGTGCTTGTAATAAGGAAGAAAAAGATTTTTTCTACTTATTCCAAGTGAAAATCTGCTTGAAAGAAGTAAAAAGTGTCTAAAAACAAGCTACTTTTAATATGATGAGTCTTATTTTAAGTAGAATGAGATTTGTTTTGACTAGAAATGACATTTTGACTAGAAATAAGACAAATATTCTTGCTAAGATACTTGAGTTTTTGCAGTGTAATGCTGCATTAGCATCAAAACAAAGAAGGCTAAATAAAAAACCATAATACATACGTAGTCTAAGAAAAAAAAAGGAAAAGTTAGGGGGAGGGGCCCACTTTAGTATTCTTTAAGGGGGCCCAGAATCCCTAGCAACGGCCCTGGTTACGGCGTGCAGCTGCTCACCGCTCCCTTGGACAGGTAGTTGTTGACGAAGTCCTTCCACGTGACCTCTCGTCCTCCGTCCCTGAAGAAGAAGTAGTAGGTGACGGCGGTCCAGAACGCCGCTCCGCTCAGGAAGTACATCCGGAACTCCTTGTCGTCCCAGGGAACGTCGCCCTGGAGACGGAGACAGAACCAGAGCTCTCAACACACGAAGGGGTTGTCACGGCAACCGATACTTCATACCGTCTGCAATATTTTTTTCGTAAGATAGGTCTAGGAAAGTCCCGCCTTCCCCGCCTCTGATTGGCTGGATGAGCTCTCCTCCGATTGGCTGTTAAGTTAAGATTCCTTTATTTGTCCCACAGTGGGGAAATTTACATTTGTGCAGCAGCAGCAACAAATAGCAACAGGATAAAAGAGAAAAAACAGAATAAAACAAGAGGAATATAAACATCACACAACATTATTTATAGGAAAAAGGTAGGTTTGATTTGGCCGTGTAACGTCATCTCACAACAGTACTGCAGTAAACTAAAATAGACACAATCTGAAATTCATCTGAAGTTTATATTTTGAGTTTGAGTGTAATTGTGCCATTGGTTGGGTTTAGGCCATGAAGAAAGGAGTTGGTTAAGTTCAGTAAAAAGACCAGGTAGAGGCTAGACAGGCCAGATAAGTAGAGAGAGTCCAGATAGATCTAGGCACTTATCACACTTTGCCGACAGTCAGCCTGCGTTTCACAGCCGTTTCACAGCCAAAACAAACAACCAATCAGAGTCGAAAATGGAGTCCATCTAGCCAATCAGAGGCGGGGAAGGCGGGACTTTCCCGGACGTATTCTACGAAAAAAAATATTGCATACCGTCAGAACCGAAAATACAACTTTTCCCAAATGAGTCTCCAAACCAGAAACTGGAACAACATCGGGAAAAGTCGCTTTTGACAACAAAAAAAAAAGAGAGAAAAAGAGAGTACGGAAGCGTACTGTATTCACTTGAATAAAAAATAAAAAAAGTCAGTTTTTTCTGAGTAATTAATTTTTTTGGTCTGTTTTTTTGAATAATTTTTTCTGTTTTTCGTTGTAATTTTTTTCTGACTTAGCTTCGAGATTTCAAAATCCCATGAGAATCTCCTCCACCTGCAAGTAACGTAAGGACTGATTTCAAAATAAAGGTTCTACATGACGTGACTCTCTCTGAGGAGGAGTTCTGTAATAACTGGTCGTTTCCTTTCAATATAAATCTGAATTTACTTGGAACACAGTGAAAACAAGACTGTAGTTTTTGTGGAGCATATCCATGGATGGATGTTAAGCAAAGTAAAAGAAAGCGCCTTTACTCATTGTGTTATGGGTGGTACTTTTATTTTGAAGGTGCTCCCTGATGTGTCGTGTGTAGCTTGTCCCGGGAAAAGTTTGTTGATGCTTGTGTTCGAGCCGTCAGTCTGGAAAATGAGTGTAGTTTGAATAAAAATGCTTAACAATGTATCTCATGGATCTAAGATGTAATAAATCCGTGATGAAGTGGAGGCTTCACTGCAGCGGTTAAACGATACTTGCAGGTGGGAGCTTCTCGCGGGATTTGAAATTTAAGTCAGAAAAAATTACCCCGAAAAACAGGAGGAAAAATATTACCACGAAAAACAGAAAAATATTTGTCAGAAAAACTGAAAAAATTACCTCGAAAAACAGACAGAACAGTAAATTAATTACTCAGAAAAAAAATGACTTTTTTTTTTTATTCAAGTGAATGCAATATGCTTCCGTAAGAGAGAGGCCTGCTGTGCCGTGTAAAAATGACTTCCTGTATCTCTCTCTGTCTCTTTAAAAAAAAAATAAAACCCTCTTGCTGGTGGCGCTGTGTGAAATGCATTGAATCTGCGCTGACGTTGGGTTTTTTTCTTTACTTTGCCGGGTTCGGGCGGCTTCTCTGCTCCACTTGGTGCCGTCTCTACTGTTGTGGAGCAGCACTCATGCATCATCCAGTTCTACTCCGACTAAGGTGTTTACATGACGGAGAAAATCTAATTCCAATCACATTATCTGTGTGTCTTAATCAGAGTTCTCAACTCAGGTTTCAGTCGGACTAAGGTGTTTACCTGCACTTCAGTTGTCCAGTTCTAGTCGGATTAAGGCAATAATTTGTTTTTTTCAAGTGTCATGTAAACGTACTGACTGACACACTGACACACTGACACACTGACCTTCTGCAGGCGGCTGGACCAGTGGGAGTCCTCCTTCCTCCCTCCTCTTTTACCCCCTCCCCCTGGTCCTCCTCCTCCTCCTCCTGGTTTCCCTGAGGGTTTCTGAGCGTTGGAGGGTTTGGCCTCTGACAACAGACCAGAATGGTGTCAGTACAACAGGCAAGATTCAAGATTCAAGATTCAAGATTCAAGATTCAAGATTCAAGATTCAAGATTCAAGATACTTTATTGTCATCGTACACATGTGTACAAGGACATTTAAGGTCACAGTCAGGTACGGACTCAAAACAACCAGAGAATAAAAATAGAATATGTAATGTTGTTGTGCATGCAATGTTGTAGTTCGTCCAGAAGGAGGCGCTCTTCAGTTAGGTTGGTTAAGCCGGAAGAGGAAGAAATAAGGTTCAGAGAAAGACGGAGAGCATGCGAGTGTAACACGGGTTTTTGCATAAGAGTTACGCTGTATTCTTCTTTCTAAAACTTTACAGAATAAATACTAAATCACTGTACATCACTCACACAACATCATTCACTCATTCACACATTCTACAGCACCAATACACCAACATACAATACACACACAGCCAACACACAGACACACTACAGTAGGACAGTAGTCTACAGTCTTCTCCTGTGTAACGTGGTGCATTGTTCAGTGTGATTATGGTCTGTGGGATAGAAACTGTTCTGAAACCGTGTGCTGCCTGTTTTGATGGATCTGTATCAAAGGGGGGGGGTCTCTGATGATGTCATGTGACCTTGTTCAGAGCTGGTAGCTGCTAGTTGGTGATGTGTTGGACAGTTTGATGATTCTCTGCAGAGCAGCTCCTGTTACCACGTCACTATACTTTAAAGGGACAACGAGGAGTTTCTATTTGGTTATAAAAAGTCTGATATTAATGTGGATGAATCTACGTTACCACTTGTTAATGGTCCATTTTAGATAAATCTATGGTTTTGTCTCTATGGTTATTTTGTTATTATTAGTGGTGGTGGAAATGCTGGGCGAGCCGACCAGCGTTTCTTTACTTTCGGTTTCGTGGCGAGTCATGAGAATAACGCCGCCGTATGAATCTCCGTTTATGGTGGGAACTACGACGGTATGTGATCGTCTTCCAACCTCTGACTTTAATTCTTGATGAATGAAAACATGAGTCTGTCTTGACCCGGTCAAAGAATTTCACGGTGCGGAGGCTCATAAATGTAGTGAGAAAACACTTTTCCAAAACTTGTCCCTTTAATGGAGCGGTGACAGGACACCAGCAGGTTGATCTACCTGAGTGTTCTCAGGTAGATCAACCTGCTGGTGTACCTTCTCTACCAGCAGCAGTAGCTGTGTCAGTAGTTGTGTCAGTAGCTGTGTCAGTAGTTGTGTCAGTAGTTGTACCTTTAGTTGCAGCTTCAGCCTCTGAGTTCTTTGCAGGTTTCTGAGCATCTGGAAAATATTTCTCAAACCCTGAAGGAAGAAAAAAAACCCACACATTTGTAGTTTGTAGTTCTCACACACAGACACACACACACACACACACGGACACACGGACACACATTTGAAATATTTATTTATGCCCACATAAGAAAAAAGTACAAGGATCCTGCCAGTGCAGTTGACATGAGGAGTCGGTCAGATACAAAGCGCCTGGGCGGCTGCACACAGTTACATCTATGATGGTCAGATATGAAGCATCATTCAAGGAAACAGAAAACATGGTCTCCTCCAGATTGAACGGCTACCAATAATAACTGAGACTGAGCAGCAGCTGTTTAGCTCTTCTTTTAGAGAGGCCGGCCATCTGAAGGCCCCTCACAACCAACTGATGCACATGCCCCAGATACCAAATATAAAGACTAGAGGTTTACACCTGTAGACTATAGCTGAGAGATGGTCTGCTGCAGCTGCTGCTATTTCAGCTCTTTGGTTAAAAGGCCTCTAGGCTGTAGTCAAAGGTACAGCCCACCTCCAGAATGAATCAACACCTCTCTGTGATCTTCATTAAAGGGATAGTTCAACATTTTGGCAAATTGGCCCCATTGCCATAATCCCTATAGTCATAGCAGTAGGTTCGTTACCTTTAATTGTCAGTGCAAGCTGTTTTTAGAACGGCGGAGCAGAGCCGTGAGCTGCTCAGAGCTACGCTACGGAGGCTCATTATGGGATTTCTTGGTTTCCCTCATCAAACTCATCAAATACACAATCCAACAACTCCACAACGCTCTGGTGGACAAGTTGTGAGCTGCACATTCACCACGCTATGAGATAATAACACAACGTTACCACACAGAGTTGTTTTAGAGGGAAATACAGAGACTGATGATGAAAAATTGTCCCTGAAGGCAACGTGCATCAGCGGTTTTGCATGTATTTACCTCTAAAACAACTCTGTGTGGTAACGTTGTGTTATTATCTCATAGCGTGGTGAATGTGCAGCTCACAACTTGTCCACCAGAGCGTTGTGGAGTTGTTGGATTGTGTATTTGATGAGTTTGATGAGAGAAACCAAGAAATCCCATGAGCCTCCGTAGCGTAGCTCTGAGCAGCTCACGGCTCTGCTCCGCCATTCTAAAAGCAGCTTGCACCGACAATTAAAGGTAACGAACCTACTGCTATGACTATAGGAGGTTATGGCAATGGGCCAATTTGACAACATGTTGAACTATCCCTTTAACAACAACATCAGGAGTATTAGCTGTTACATGAGAGAACATTGAGACATCGTTACACAGGCTGAACAACACGCTCGGCTTCACAGTAGAATGTTTATACAGCACGATGGAAGAGTGAGTGTGTACCTTTGGGGGGTCTGGAGCTCAGCCTCCTGTAGACCCCCAGCAGCTCGCTCAGGAGGCTCCGCCCACTGCTCACCTGTCCGGCCGCGGTGGGACACGTCACCTGCACACACACACACCCGACACGATGATGTCACATGACGATGCATCATATCATAACGGCTGATTGGCTGCTAGAGCTCCAGGAAGAGGCAACAGAAGGGGCAGTAGAAACCATATGAAGCAGATCACAGGTAGATCACAGGTACTCAGAACCAGTGATACATCTGGTTAGGGACATCAGCAGGTAAATAAACCCAGAGAAAAGTGCACAGCATGGGCCTTTAAAGGGATGGAGCACATACTCTCACCTCTGTCAACTCCTTCAAACATGTCATAACTAAATCCATAAAGTATAAAGTTTACCTGCAGCTGTCCCAGCCAGAGCTCTCTGATCCTGTCACCTCACTAACCTCACTAACACCGTCTGTTACTGCTGTTGTTCTGTTACTGTCTCATTTATGGTTGTCTAGTAGGCTATCACTGTTTTTACTTTTAGTATCTCTGTCCTTACTTAACTTGTTGTATGTCACTGTACGTCAAACTAACTGTCATTCTGTTGCATTATGTCTTTATTCTTTCTTCTTTTGTGTCACTGTTGTTGTATGTGCTTTTATTGTCTATATTTTAATGTTACTCCCCCTCTCCCTTCCCCTTAGGAGGTCTTTCACCTCCTACCAGGCCACTGCCTTAATAAGAATGTATTCTTAGCAATTCTTGCCTGGTAAAATAAAGGTTTACTACTACTACTACATGCTAACATGCTAACCGGGACAGCAGCGGCCAAAACAAGCCGAGCAGGGAGCTCTCTGAGCGGCCACGGGGCTGACGGAGAGCCGCTGGGAGAGAGCTGGAACTACCGGACTCAGGCGCACCTGTCCGAACAGCAGGTAGACTCACCTGGGGACCGGTCTCCTCCCGGGTCAATGACACCTGCTCTGACCTCTGACCTCTGACCGGTCCACAGGTGAGTCTACCTGCTCTGACCTCTGACACCTGAGTCCGGTAGTTCCAGCTCTCTCCCAGCGGCTCTCCGTCAGCCCCGTGGCCGCTCAGAGCGCTCCCTGCTCGGCTTGTTTTGGCCGCTGCCCCCGGCTAGCACAGTTAGCATGTTAGCATGTGTCGGTTCACCCACCAGCCTGGCCGGAGCGGAGGGCAGCAGCAGCCGGAACAGGCCCCTGCAGCCCGGGGAGAGCAGGCCGCGGCAGCCG
This sequence comes from Trachurus japonicus, assembly GCF_045865225.1. Lineage (NCBI taxonomy): Eukaryota > Metazoa > Chordata > Actinopteri > Carangiformes > Carangidae > Trachurus > Trachurus japonicus. The sequence continues at coordinate 1,843,416 of NC_140923.1, read as the reverse complement.
GCGGACAGCCGCAGGTAGCGGTGGGCCATCTTCACCCGCGGACACAGCGACTCAGACGGGAACAGAAGCTCCAGCAGCGGCGTCAGACACGGCTCAGGCTGCGGGGCTCGGTTCTGTAATCACTCTGCGCCGCCATCTTGGACGTCCTCTGCTTCTTCACGGGGACACTGCGCTGTCTGCGGAGGACACAGCGCCCCCTGGAAACTTTATTAACAACTATACACAGAACAAAACTTTATTTTGACAATAACCAAATGGATAATGATTCGATTTTTTTTGTACAACTTGTTTTATTTTTAGGAAAATTTCACATACACAAAAGAAAATGGACTGACGGAAAAAACCAAACTTTGCACCTTTTTTGAAAGCGTTAAAAACCAATTTTATTTTGGATAAGTATTTATTTATTTAATATGATCTTCTTTACTTCAATGGTTTTTTTTATATACATATATATATCGATATTTTATTTTTTTTATAGCATAAACTCTTTGTATATTTATATATATATATATATATATATATATATATATATATTTTTTTTTTCCCCTGGCACCACAGTATTGTTCTGTACATAAATGTTAATAAAGTTTAAATTAAAAAAAGAATTCATAACAAAACTGTTGAGCCAGGGGAAGAAAAACAATATAAAAGTTTAAATATACAAAGAGTATAGAAGTATCATGTATAAAAAAAAATGCATCGATGTAAAGAAAATCATATTAATTAAATAATTTTAGTTTTTAAAGCCTTTGGCATTTCTTTTTCTTTTTTTAAAAAACTTTATTAACACATATGTACAGAACAATACTGTTGTGCCAGGGGGAAAAAAAAAATATATATATATAAATATACAAAGAGTTTATGCATACCATGTATATATATATATATATATAAAATATATCTATATAAAAACATTGAAGTAAAGAAGATCATATTAAATAAATAAATACTTATCCAAAATAAAATTGGTTTTTAATGCTTTTGGTATTTCAAGTCCTTTGGTGTCGGTGCCATACTGAAAAAGCTCTTTCAAAAACAGTGCAAGCCTTTGGCATTTCTAGTCCATTGATGTCGGTGCTGTATTGATAAAGTTCCTTCAAAAAAAAGTGTAAAATTTGGTTTGCTGTCAGTCCATTTCTTTTTGTGGATATGAAATTTACCTAAAAATAAAACAAGTTGTACAAAAAAAAATTTAATCATTTTCCATGTGGTTGTTTTCGAAGTAAAGAAAAATGTCATTTTCAAGCAGATGTAGATGTAGCTACTGAATGTCCAGTTTTCTTTTCACATAAAATTTTGTACATTCAACCAAAACATTTCACAATATAAACAGTGAAAAAATAAATGTGCAATAAATTCATCATACAAGCCACAGAAATCACAAGAGTATTCAATATCAAGTTGTTTTTTTTGCTGGACATATTACATCCTATTATATTATTATATTAGTATAATTTTGAAAGATACTTCCTTGATCTTATTGTTTTTAGACCAAATGTATTACTGATCAACCACATTTTTTCCATTCCACATCCCTATGAAGAGATTTTAAAAAAAATAATAATAATAATAATAAAAAATTAGCAGAAGGAATAGTTACATGTTAGTTGTGAACCTGCAATATGCTCTTTAATGAAAATACATTTGATACAGGATATAAATCCTCTACATCAGACTCAAGATAATGACAACATACAAAAAAACAAGCACAAATATAACGTTAAAAACTTCAATAATCCATACATAATATCACATATAACAAAATAATACAAAAATAATCTCCCATATAACCTCAAAACAATAATTTAAAAAAAGTCCAAGTCTGCAAAAGCCATTTGACCAAAAATGATCTAGTTTATTTCATAGTTGAGTTCACTGCACTACATCCTCTGGAAGCTCATTCCATACACTGACAGCCCTAAGTGTAAAAATGTCAGTAGTTGTATTATTAGTATTAGCAGTAGTAGCAGTAGTAGTAGTAGTAGGTGAAGCAGCATTTAGCTGTGATGCTGCAACAACTGGAACAAACTACCAGCAGACCTGAGATCAGCCCCAACTGTCAGCACTTTTAAGTCCAGGTTAAAAACATTTCTCTTTTCACGTGCTTATAGCTGAGCTCTTTTTAACAACTTAAAAAAAAACTTTAAAAAAAAAGTTTTGTCTTTATGTAAAGCACATTGAGTTGCTTTGGTATGAAATGCGCTTTATAAATAAAGATGCCTTGCCTAGTAGTAGTAGCAGCAGTAGTAGTAGTTGTAGTTGTTGTTGTAGTAAATGACCGTGCGTATCTGTGACTATGAGTGAGTCTGATCAGAGACAAACACCTGTCGGTCACTGTGAATAAATGTTGAATAAACCATAATAATCCTTCAGGTTCATGTTTTTTTTTTCCTTCAAATCTTTTATTGAAAAAGTACAAAAATAAACAACACTGGCATTTTTCATAGTGCATATACCATAAGTGTGAAGGGAATGCCAGATGAACATCATTCAACATTAGTGCAAGTTAACTCACAGTAGGAACATACACATTAGTGCTTTAGACCTTCAGGTTCATGTTAGTAACTTTTTTTTTTTTTTCAAAGCTTTATTCAAATTCACAGTGTCATACATTCCAGTTTGAACTCATTTGAGGAAAAAACATTTGCTTGCATTTAAAACAGTACAAGCTTACAACATATCAAACAGGTAAAATAAAAATAAAAAATAATTACAGGGGTTGACATTTCAACATAGTGCATCAAGCGTGTTTAAGAACACAGGACTCTAGGACTGTAAACTCAAAGAGCAAGAGACTCTGACATTGTTTCATACAACTCATTTATGGGCTGGTTTTCCTCCGATAGATAACACCTTTAGGGATGTTATATAGTTTTTAATTTCATTCTTAAAACAGTTTATGTTGGGCTTGCTGTTATTCCATTTATTCTTGTGTATCTGATACTTTGCCATAGTGAAAATAATGTTCACCATTTTGGATTCCTTTTTTGACAGACCATCCATATAGATCATCACTTGAAATTTGTTAAACAAAGAATCGTTAATCCCAATATTTAACCATCGATAAACATCTTTCCAAAACATCATTGTGACTGAACAAGAGAAAAAAAGGTGTTCAATTGTTTCATGTTCTGTCATACAAAAAACACACGGATTAACTTCAAAATTGAACCTTTTCCTTAGAGTTTCAGCAGCAGGATAAATATTATTTATTAATTTGAACTGCATTTCTTTTACCTTGGGTGAAATTGGCCATTTAAGATAGCTTTAATGTAACTTCATTATCTGTTATCTTTATTTACGTTGACCTTTTGATATCATGGAATAGCTTTTCTTTAAACACACTTCCAAGTACTTTGTTGTTACATTTTCTTTCTTCATGTTAGTAACTGTTGACTGACGCTTCCCCACCGGCCGCCGCCAGGTGTCGCTGCGGCGCTGCCCCCGTTGCATGCCGGGTAGCAGGTAATGGCTGCGGTCTGTGCGGAGGAATGAAGCGGCTGACCGCTGCCTGTTTCCCTGCTCAACCCGCACTGTCTGCGGCCTCAGGACTTTCAGCAGAGCGGAGCGGCCCCTGGTTCTGAGCTATGAGGTAAACACCGGCCGGCCGACCCGGGTTAAGACCGGTTTAGCCCGGGTCAGCCCGGGTTTAGCCCGGGTTTAGCCCGGCTAGGCAGCAGGCTGTCAGGACAGAGCGATGCTAGCCGGCTAACTTAACGGCTAATGTAGCTTAGCTTAGCCCAGCCCGTGTTAACCTGGTGGAGCTTTAGCATCGGTTAGCTCCGCTGTTAGCTCCGCCGTTAGCCGGGCTGCTCACTGACAGCAGCGCAGCGTTAGCACGGGAGCTGCCTGATTAGCCCCAGAACTTAGAAGGTACGTCATTTAAAGCGTAACGTCATCGTCTGAGTGTGACGTAGGCAGTGACGTAGCTGTCACTGCGCTGCGGAGGAACGTTCACCTGCTACATGCTAACGTTAGCCTGTTAGCCTGTCGGCCTGGGGACTGAGGTCAGCTGACAGGTCTGTGTGTGTGTGTGTCTGTGTCTGTCTGTCTGTCTGAATGTGTCACTATGTGTGTGTGTGTGTGTCTGAGTGTGTGTGTGTGTGTGTGTCTGTCTGAATGTGTCACTGTGTGTGTGTGTGTGTGTGTGTGTGTGTGTGTGTGTGAGATGTATAGATGAATGCATGCAGCTTCATATTAATGATCTACCTGATAGTTTGACTCTGCTTCAGATGCTTCACTTCACCTTCACAGAACATAAACATATTTAAGATAAAAAAAAACAGACAGACACTTTAGGTTTAGAGATTAAATAGTTACTACGTCACCTGGAGGCAGTGGCGGGAATAACAGCGTTACTGACTGCACTACCCTCTTCAGTAACAGTAATCCAGAAAGTTACTGTTACTCCGTTACAACTCTGTTACCGTTACTGACAATAAGATGAACCGCTACTTGAGTCAACAAGTCCTGTCTCTAAATAATAACACACCTGTTAAAGTGTTAGTACGTCATAAACACGTTTATTTCAGTTCATCAACTAGTCAGAAAAAGCTGTTTATCAGGAACTAACCAACACCAGTATCCCTCCACACAGGCCCCTGTCTGGTAAATTCATGCAAAACCACTGATGGTAACGAACCTACTGCTATGACTATAGGGATTATGGCAATGGGCCAGTTTGTCAAAATGTTTAACTATCCCTTTAAGTTGAAGGAGAGCAACAAGATGTAATTTCAGGTAACAGGACACAAACGACCTGTAGCCCGAGTCCATGACCAGCAGATAGACACCATCCTTTCCACTCTGCGTGCAGTAACAAGGGAGATAGAGCCATATCGCCGTAATTAGCTTAGCTCAAACGCTGGAAGTGTATGGGTAGTGTTAGCCTGCCTCCACCTAAAGTCGCTAATTAGCTTAGCTCAAACGCTGGAAGTGTATGGGTAGTGTTAGCCTGCCTCCACCTAAAGTCGCTAATTAGCTTAGCTCAAACGCTGGAAGTGTATGGGTAGTGTTAGCCTGCCTCCACCTAAAGTCGCTAATTAGCTTAGCTCAAACGCTGGAAGTGTATGGGTAGTGTTAGCCTGCCTCCACCTAAAGTCGCTAATTAGCTTAGCTCAAACACTGGAAGTGTATGGGTAGTGTTAGCCTGCCTCCACCTAAAGTCGCTAATTAGCTTAGCTCAAACGCTGGAAGTCTATAGGTAGTGTTAGCCTGCCTCCACCTAAAGTCGCTAATTAGCTTAGCTCAAACGCTGGAAGTGTATGGGTAGTGTTAGCCTGCCTCCACCTAAAGTCGCTAATTAGCTTAGCTCAAACGCTGGAAGTGTATGGGTAGTGTTAGCCTGCCTCCACCTAAAGTCGCTAATTAGCTTAGCTCAAACACTGGAAGTGTATGGGTAGTGTTAGCCTGCCTCCACCTAAAGTCGCTAATTAGCTTAGCTCAAACGCTGGAAGTCTATAGGTAGTGTTAGCCTGCCTCCACCTAAAGTCGCTAATTAGCTTAGCTCAAACGCTGGAAGTGTATGGGTAGTGTTAGCCTGCCTCCACCTAAAGTCGCTAATTAGCTTAGCTCAAACGCTGGAAGTGTATGGGTAGTGTTAGCCTGCCTCCACCTAAAGTCGCTAATTAGCTTAGCTCAAACACTGGAAGTGTATGGGTAGTGTTAGCCTGCCTCCACCTAAAGTCGCTAATTAGCTTAGCTCAAACGCTGGAAGTCTATAGGTAGTGTTAGCCTGCCTCCACCTAAAGTCGCTAATTAGCGAAAAAAGTGAGTTTTGCATAATATGTCCCCTTTAATAAAAAATAGATTTTTGAAGATTATGAATCGACTCAGAATCTAACCTCCTCCTCCTCCTCCTCCTCCTCCTCTGCAGGAGCGGCGTCCTGTTCCCTCGTGGCGTCCCGGCTCTCGGACTATGCTGTGTCTGTTGTCCACTGGGTGGCGCCGCCTCCTGAGCCGAGCTCGCCCCCCCCACTTCACCGCTCAGTCCGTCACCATGTACGCCACCACCCGCCTCTACGGCGGCGGCGGCGGCGGCGGGAGCGGGGGAGGAGGAGGAGGGGGAGGGGGAGGGGGAGGAGTCAAACCGGGGCGTAGATCGATGGAGGCGCCGCACCTTAACCCCCACCCGCACCCCCACGCCCACGCCGCCGCCCCTCCCCCCTCCTACCCGCTGTACCGGCCCGACGCCGCGGCCGCGCACCGAGCGGCGCACTACCACCACCACTACCCCCCCCACCCCCACCCTCACCCCCACCCGCCGCCGCAACCGCACATGGCCCCGCCCACGCTGCCGCCGCCGCCGCACCACTACCAGCACCACGCCCACTTCCACGCCTACGGGGGAGGGGCAGTGGCGGCGGCCTCGGGCGGCGGCGGGGGCAGGAAGAAGACGTGGAACTTCATCCATGAGAAGATGAGCTACGACACGTTCTTCACCATGAAGCGGCTCATCGAGCGCTCGCGGCGCCCGGACGAGGTCCTGCGCTGGGTCACGCAGAACCCCGCCAAGATCTCGCACAACCACTACCCCGTCGCTCTGCAGAAGATCGGCCAGCTGCTGCAGAGCACGCCGCCGTTACCGCCGCCGCCACGGGCCGGCGGGGGCGACGACCCCGAGGCCGCCGCCGCCGTGGGGGGAGGAGGAGGGGCCGACGGCGACGGACGACAGATCCTGGAGCATCAGGACTTCCAGACTCTGTGTAACGCCATCGTCAACGACTGCTCCAAGTTCGACAACTTCAGCATCGTCAACTGTCTGTACGCCGTCGCCGCGCTCGGTGAGTCACCTGACCTCACACCTGGTCTCACACCTGGTCTCACACCTGGACTGTGTCCTAAACCCGCCTAAATGCAGTAGTGACCGGTGTAGCTACCAAATAAATGCAGTAGTGACCGGTGTAGCTACCAAATAAATGCAGTAGTGACCGGTGTAGCTACCAAATAAATGAAGTAGTGACCGGTGTAGCTACCAAATAAATGAAGTAGTGACCGGTGTAGCTACCAAATAAATGAAGTAGTGACCGGTGTAGCTACCAAATAAATGAAGTAGTGACCGGTGTAGCTACCAAATAAATGAAGTAGTGACCGGTGTAGCTACCAAATAAATGAAGTAGTGACCGGTGTAGCTACCAAATAAATGCAGTAGCAACCGGTGTAGCTACCAAATAAATGCAGTAGCGACCGGTGTAGCTACCAAATAAATGCAGTAGCGACCGGTGTAGCTACCAAATAAATGAAGTAGCGACCGGTGTAGCTACCAAATAAATGAAGTAGCGACCGGTGTAGCTACCAAATAAATGAAGTAGCGACCGGTGTAGCTACCAAATAAATGAAGTAGCGACCGGTGTAGCTACCAAATAAATGCAGTAGCGACCGGTGTAGCTACCAAATAAATGCAGTAGTGACCGGTGTAGCTACCAAATAAATGAAGTAGCGACCGGTGTAGCTACCAAATAAATGCAGTAGTGACCGGTGTAGCTACCAAATAAATGCAGTAGCGACCGGTGTAGCTACCAAATAAATGCAGTAGCGACCGGTGTAGCTACCAAATAAATGAAGTAGTGACTGGTGTAGCTACCAAATAAATGAAGTAGTGACTGGTGTAGCTACCAAATAAATGAAGTAGTGACCGGTGTAGCTACCAAATAAATGAAGTAGTGACCGGCGTAGCTACCAAATAAATGCAGTAGTGCAGCAGCCTCAATAAATGTGTCCAGCTGCCAGAGTTGTCCGGTTGCAGCTTCCACAGACTCACACAACAAACGTCAGAGCAAATTTCCTAACAAGCGTTATAAACTGACCACAGACTCTGGATAGCGATGCTAATTTCCGTTAGCCCGTCTATGGTGTTTTACATTATACGTTAGCATTAAGCTAGCGGACTTTATGCTTAGTTGGGACACGTTGTTTTGAACGTTGTTTCAAACTATGTGGGTTTGATTGAACATCTTTGATGCTTAAATATTAGGGCTGTCAGAGTTAACGCGTTAATCGAGATGAGATTAATTAAAAAAATTAACGCGATTAAATTTTTTAATCGCGGTTAATCGCAGCCCATTTTGTCCTCTGTCTGCTGGACTGGAGGACTGGAGTGTGGGACCTCCAGTCCAGTAGGTGGCGGTAAGCCACCTTCAAGTTGGTTGCTACACAAATATACACAGTCTAACATATATCCACAGCTCCATCCATTGATTTTTTGACGGCTTTGTTGTCAACAAATGCACATGGCCATGTATTGATTTTTTTGACGGCATTGGTTGTCAACAAATGCACGTGGCGATGTATTGATTTTTTGACCGCCCGTCTGTTGTCAACAAATGCACATGGCCAGGCAGAGACGTAGCAAAGTAAAGGGCAATTTCCACTGGATGCAATTCGTTTCAATTCTGTGTGAGTTTCATGCATCATGTGTTATGATTAGGTAGGCCTACTAGGTCTGGTCTAAAAGTTGTTTGTCTAGAGATTATAACACTTTGGAGTGTTGAAAGTCCAAAGCGCCATATATAATATTTTTAATAGAGATTAATCGCGAGTTAACTATGGAAAAAATGCGATTAATCGCGATTAAAAAAATTAATCGTTTGACAGCCCTATTAAATATATATATTACTGCTTAATATATTGCTTTACTCCTCTTTTTATGTTGGTACATCCGTAGGTCTATGCTACACCGGCCGTTACGATCGCGGTCGGAAAGTTTTAATTACGCGACGTAATACGTCATTAACTGTGCAGCGGAGTAGTGTCTGAAAGTATTTTTTTATCTGACCAGTGAGTCACTATATTGAATTCACTATATAGTGAGTAGGGAGGAGGGAATGAGGGAGGGGTTTCGGACACAGCCCTGGTCACACACCTGGTCACACACCTGACTGGTCTCTTTAAGCCCCGCCCCTCAGTCCCCTGCTTGGCCTCTGACTCTGTGTGGTGGTCTCTCCTGCAGGTCTGCCCAGCGACTCCCCGGTGGTGCAGGTGCTGGAGGCGGAGTCTCAGTCCAGACTGAACCAGTTCAACCAGAAGGACGTGTCGATGGTGTTCAGCTCCAGCATGAAGCTGCACCCGGGCAGCCAGCACCCGCTGACCGAGGCCTGTCTGTCCGGCCTGGAGAAGAACCTGGAGCGGGAGCGCCACCCGCAGACGCTCTTCCTGCTGCTGTCCTACTACCGGCTCAAGTGGCGCTCGCTGCAGGAGCCGGCTGCTGCTGCTGCTGCTGCTGCTGCTGCCGGCGGCGCCACCAACACCGCCAACAACACCACACCTCCAAACCCAGAGCAGCTGCTCGCCAACAGGTGAGACAGACCACCTGTTGTGTCTGTGTGTAGGCAGGGCCGTTGCTATGAATTCTGGGCCCCCTTAAAGAATACTAAATTATCTAAAAACAAGTTAATTTTTAGGTAATGAGTCTTATTTTAAGTGGAAAGAGATTAGTTTTGACTAGAAATGAGACATTTGGACAAGCAATAAGGCAAATATTCTTGGAAAGATGTTGAGTTTTTACAGTGTACTATGAGTATTAGTCAGGGTCTTACGCAGAACTAGATAAAGTAGCATTTCCTGATGGAAATTCGTGTGAATGCTGAAAGCAGCTGAACGCTGTTGCAGAATTAGCAAATAGTGCAAGCAGTGATCGCCATACAAATGTTTGACCGAGGTAGGAATCGAACCCAAAACCTCATGGTCAGTAGACTTTCACTCTGCCTCTAGGCCACAGTGTATACACAGTTACAGAGACTGTTGTCTGTTGATGAGCTGCACTCTGTCTCACTCTGAAGTTAACGAGCCCAAAGCTGCACCTGTTGGAAACACACTGTGTCAACATCAAGAAAGCTTGAGAGTCAAGCTTGAATGACTTACAATGAAAATTTCTGTGAATTTCAGGCTGAGAGCAGCAGTTTCAACATGAAGCAAGTTATCAGAAGTCAACAGAGGACGACTGGGAAAATAATTCACTATAATTGTTGTTGAGGCAAGATTTGAACCAGCAACCTTCAGGTTTTCAGCCCAGTGATCTAACCACTTCACCATAGTTACATTCAATGAGAGAAGGGTAAAAGAAATCCCTGTATAAGAGGCTCACTGACTTCTGCTTAAAAAAAAGAGAATAGAGTAGAAATGAGCCACATCAAGTAAGTAGAGGACTTTTCTGTGACTTGTGACTATTTTTTAGTGAATTCAAACAAAGTATAATGCCCAGTTAACCAGGGCTCAACTCGTCAGAAGCTTTGGAAGCTTTGGACGCTTTGGAAGCGCGGCGACGCCTGTTGACGCTTTGGACACTCAGTGTCGCCGGGCTCTCATTGAAAATGAATTGACTTCCGGCGTGAACGCACAGTTAGGGTCACGATTCGATTCAAAATCGATTCTCGATTCAAAACGATTCTTTATTTTTATTTTTGTGATTTTTAGTTTGCTTTTTTAACACCAGACCATGTGAAAAAGTTGAGTGATGATGATGTCTACAGATTATTATATCAGGAGCCATATTTCCCCCCAAAAAATGCACATCACATGTTGCAGATTTATTCAGCAGCAATATATTTGAACCATTTTAAAGTAAACTGCTACAGCGCTGTGTACGGAAGCCTGTGAGGGCGCGTATTGAGACGGAGGAAACGTGAATAAAAATCAATTTTTGAGGATTATGAATCGATCCAGAATCGTAGAGGATAAGAATCGTGATTCTTACACGAATCGATTTTTTTCCCCCACCCCTATCTGTGTGTGTGTGTGTGTGTGTGTGTGTGCTACATGTGAGTCGTTCAGTAACTCTGACGTCAGTGTGTGTGTGTCCAGGAAGATCCTGCGTCTGGTCAAACACACTCTGGCGAGCGTCAGCGGCGTGCGCGACCAGGAGATGGCGCTGCTGGACGAGATGCTGGCGGCGTGCGCCCGCGAGGCGAGCAACAAGAGTCTGGAGCTCATCTTCAGCTCTCACCTGTTCTACCAGAACCGCCAGGAGAAGTTCATCAGCAGCCTGGCAGGTGAGCCCCGCCCCCTCCGCTGATGTCATCGGCAGGGCCGTTGCTATGAATTCTGGGCCCCCTTAAAGAATACTAGAGTGGGCCCCTCCCCCTAACTTTTCCTTTTTTTTTCTTAGACTACGTATGTATTATGGTTTTTTATTTAGCCTTCTTTGTTTTGATGCTAATGCAGCATTACACTGCAACAACTCAAGTATCTTAGCAAGAATATTTGTCTTATTTCTAGTCAAAATGTCATTTCTAGTCAAAACAAATCTCATTCTACTTAAAATAAGACACATCATATTAAAAGTAGCTTGTTTTTAGACACTTTTTACTTCTTTCAAGCAGATTTTCACTTGGAATAAGTAGAAAAAATCTGATAGTGGAGCAAGTTTTTCTTCCTTATTACAAGCACAAAAAACTTACTTTCACTGGCAGATTTTTCTATTTATTGTGAATTTAAGTGAAAATGATCTAAAAACAAGTACATTTTTAGGTGATGAGTCTTATTTTAAGTGGAAAGAGATTAGTTTTGACTAGAAATGAGACATTTGGACAAGAAATAAGACAAATATTCTTGGAAAGATGTTGAGTTTTTACAGTGTACTATGAGTATTAGTCAGGGTCTTACGCAGAATAAATCAGTCATACAAAGATTAGACTACTGGGGTTTTTTATGGGCCCCACTGGGCGCTGGGCCCCTAGAGTTATCATCACCTTTCTCCCCTACACAACGGCCCTGGTCATCTGTAACACTTTACTTGAATAGGTATTCATAACTGTCATAACCATGACATAACAGCTGTCATAAACATCAATGAATACGTCTGACAGCTGTCGTTAAGTGTCATTCGGTAAGTTATGTCACTTTTGATGCAAAGTTGACATTGTTTGAGGTGTTTTTGTTCTGACAACTTGACATAAAGACAATTTAAACTGTCATAGCAGACCTAATGGACAAACTTTAACAATTATGTCAAGTTGTCAGAACAAAAACATCTCAAACAATGTCAACTTTGCATCAAAAGTGACATAACTTACCGAATGACACTTAACCACAGCTGTCAGAAGTATTCATTGATGGTTATGACAGTGTTATGTCAGTCTTATGAACACCTATTCTAGTCAAGTGTTACCATGACGCCCCCTGAGGGGCGGAGCCTCCATGTGACCTGTTCTCTGTCTCGTCAGAGGAGCTGCCTAAGAAGGTGGACAGCATCACGCCGTACACCATGGCCCTGATCGCCAAGTACATCGCTCGCCATCGCCTCAGAGAGACACGCCTCCTCGACACCATCGCAGACTTCCTGGTGAAGAAGGCCGAGTACCTGGACAGTAAGGTGAGGGCGGGGTCAATGGTCAGGTGAGGGCGGGGGTTAAAATCACCCAGGCCTGTACCTTATGGGGCGTTCACACCGGACGCGATAGACGCGAATACAATCGCGTCAGCCGCTTCATTCAGTCAACAGGAAGCAGCGTGGACTTTTCAACCAATAAGAAGCGTTTAGGGGCGGGACACCGCCGTGAAATGTCATCCAGATAGAGACAATGCGAGCGATAATTTTGATTGTAGCAATTACATGTAATTACATGTAGCCTATATTCGGTGTTTTTCCTCTCTTTAACCGTCTCATTTCAGTTTTTGTCGGGTGGCAATCATCGGGTGCACCTCCTGTTTCTCTCTGGTGCACTCACTCACTCTTGATGCGCATATAAATGTCATAAAAAATAAATAAAAAGGAAAAAACACAGATGCGCAAATTGAAATGACCTACGTAGTCTATTCAGTGACCACAGCTGATCACCAGCTTGTCGTGCCACACCTGTCACGTCTCTAACTACTGTAGGCTACGGGCTTCTTTTTTTTCTTCTTTTTTTTTTTGCCGCGGTCCGGCGCAGAATTAATAAAAACATAATGCTCGTCAGTCCGACCGCATTGGGTCCAGGGTCCTGGCTTCAATACCGGTCGGACCTCGGGTCTCTGCTCATTTATTTGCATTTGCTCAAACTTGGAGCCAGACCCGGTCCACTAGGAGGCCAGAGTCTGGTAGAGAACGGTAGCCCATATGACGACCTATTATCCCCCCCTCTGGTTTTTTCACAAATCGCACCCTGGATACGGGTGTCGTTCCAGGCTCGGTGTCCTCAGGTGTGTCATGTCCCCCCCAGGTGATCCAGAAGCTGGTGTTCCCGTTCAGCAGGATGAGCTACCGTCCGGTGGGCGAGCAGCAGTTCTTCTCCCGGCTGGAGGAGGTGGTGGAGCTGAAGGCGCTCAGCTCGCCGCTCGCCACCGTCAACATCCTCATGTCTCTGTTCCAGCTCGGCCACTTCCCCGGCCTCGTGCTGCACCGCGTCTTCTCCTCCGCCTTCATCAGCAACGTCACCAGTCAGTACCACCAGAACCAGAACCACCAGAACCAGAACCAGAACAGAAAACAGAAAGGGGAAATGCTTCGGCTTTGGGATGGCTTGTCTTCTATGCCAGAGGATAGAAGCCAAAAAAGTCTTTAACTGGGATAAAACACATAACTATCCTTGGTATCGTGACATGAAAGCTATTTTTAGCGAGGCCGATCAACAACATATTTTCACTAGTGGTTTGCGTTGTAATGTTAATTTTGTGAAACATAAGTTATTTCTTGAGTATAAAGAAAAATGGGCTAATGATATCTGGTTTAAACCAGAACTCAGAACCTGTTGCCAGTTGAAAAATGTATATTGTTCAGAACCCGATGTGACTTTGCCATTGGATAGATCCAAGAGATCTTTATGTGGCCAGTTGAGGGCTGGATTCTCCCTCTGGCAGTAGAAGTAGGAAGGTTTAACTCAGTACCTGAGGATGAAAGACGATCCACACTATGTAATTTAAATGTAATGGAGGATGAACTGCATTTTGTGTTTCATTGTCCTTTACATGACGAAGCCAGAACAGGCTGTTTTTGTTTCAGAAAATGCAAAATGTGAAGCCTGAGTTGTTTTGGGTTGATGATGATGATGAGGTAAAGCTGGAATGGTTCTTCAGAAAACAAGTCTTTACTAGAGCTACTTTCATAAAAAGTGCCTGGTCAAAAAGAAAAAGTGAATTATTGATGTGAATTCCATGTGGTTTCTGTTTCTGTTTGGTTTTGTCTGAGCTCTGATGATTTAGTTTGGTGTCTAAATATGATGATAATGTGTCTTGTATAAGCCCTGATAGGCTGCATGGACGCTTTAATTGGTGCACGACACGTAAATAAATATAAATTCATTCATTCATTCACCAGTAGAACGGCTGCTGACCTGTCGTCTCCCCTACAGACAGCCCGTACGCGCTCATCGTGCGGCGCTACCTGTCTCTGCTGGACGCCGCCGTGGAGCTGGAGTACCGCGACTACACCGGGCCGCGGCTGCAGGACGCACACAAGGTCCTGATGTTTGACCACGCTCTGACGGCCGACGAGGTCAACCGCAAGTACAGGTAGGCACACCTGCACAGCTAAATACACCTGCACAGGTAAATAAACCTGCACAGTAGGGGTGTGACGAGATTAAACTCGACGATATTTCTCGTTGCGTTAAAAATCTGTCTCGCGAGATTATTATTTTATTTTTTTTAATGTTAAAAACAATGTAAACCAGGGTTTCCACTACCAGTTACCAATACTTTGCCCCTTTCCACTACACAGTTATAACTCTACTCCACTTGGTTTAGGTGCTTTTCAGTCACAGCTGAGTTCTCATAGTTCCTCCTCAGTAAAAACCAAACTTATCAACCAGCCATTAATTAACGACGTCGCTGCCACTACTTAAAAAAAAAAAATCCCAGAGGAAACACTGCACAAAACATTGTTTGCACTTGAAAAAAAGAGGGAAATATTTAATTGTATTTAATTTATTGTAACTTTTATAAATCTTTGTTTTAGTTTCAATTTGTGGAAGAAGAAATGTATTTAAAGCTCATGCTTACATCATGCATGTAAATAGTTACAATAAAACATTTCAAAATGCAAAGTGCAACTCTGTTAAATAAAAGTCTGTTGGTCCAGTCTGATATTTTGTCATCGTAGTTTTCTTAAAATCCCGTCTCGTCTCGATCTCGTGAACCCAATCTCGTGTCTTGTCTCGTCTCGTGAGATGAGCGTCTCGTCACACCCCTACTGCACAGGTAAATACACCTGAACAGCTGGTTCTGGACTGGTTCTGGTTCAGCTGTAACTGGTTCTGATCCGTTTGTTTCCCTCAGCTACAAAGGTCTGGTGGCCGAGGCGTTACGGCAGCTGGTCGGAGAACAGAACTACAAACAGGACGAAGTACTGGCTCCAGGATACTACACAGGTACTATACACTCAGAGTACTACAGTACTACAGATTACTACAGAGTACTACACTCAGAGTACTACAGTGCTACAGATTACTACAGAGTACTACACTCAGAGTACTACAGTCCTGCAGTAACCTGGTTCTGACCCGTTCTTTCAGTCCCTCGCTGTAAACTCAACCGTTTTAAGAATTATTTTATCCCAACTTCCATCACATTTCTTAACGAGTCTGTGCAATAATTCCTATAGTGCTGTTACCATGGTGAATTTATGAGGTGTATAAATGTGCTAGGATGTGTGCGTTCAATCAATCAATCAATTTGTTTATTTCGGGCATGTCAATTTAAATCATCATCATCACACTTCATCATGTAATACAATACACATGGCCGAAAGGGAAAGCAGGAGAAGCTAAAGCTGATCTAGTCCCGCCCCCATTACCCACAGAATAAAATCTTTATCATAATCTTTTCTTTTGCTTTTTACATTTCATATAACATTCTTTTACTTATGACATTTTGACATAACATGTTCCAGCAGTAGGTAGTAAACAGAGCTGAAGTTTAGCTCTAGACCAGTGGTTCCCAACCTGGGGGGCGGGACCCCCCAAGGGGGGCGCCAAAGATCCAGGGGGGGTCGCGAAGCCCTCTTGATTTTAAGAGGTTTAATAATTTTAATGTAATTAAAATGTTAAATAAATGAGTAGGCTAAGCATTTAATTCATATATGTGACACAATCAACTAAATTCAAGGGCCACATTAAACATTTATTTGTGTATTTAAATAGATAAACAAATAAATTATAAGCCTATATCAATAGATGATTGAATATCAACATTAAAACATTAAATACATAATATACAGCAGGGCAATATCAGGCACAATGAATTTGGAAAACAGCATGGAACAATGAGAAAAAACCTGTGTAAAATTACAACATATTTCTTCAGAACTTGTACTTTTAAAAACATACACAGGTTCTCCTGATTGTTTGTTCCATGCTGTTATTAAATTACTCAAATATAATAAAGTATTTCATGTAAAAGAAGTAATGATGTTCCTTATCTTGTTTTATTTTTCATCGGGGGGGGGGTCACCAAAGTTTTCAATGGTAAAAATATGGGTCCCTTAAGAAAAAGGTTGGGAACCACTGCTCTAGACAGTACATACAGATCACGTGTGTGTCTGCACATGTGTCCATATTAGTCCGTCAGGAGTGAACAACAGTCTCATCTTGTAGCCTGGCATGTCACAAAGTCACAGAGTCACAGAGTCACAGAGTGGTCCAATCGACAGAGAGCAAAGTCCAGTGTACTGATTATTTGTTGGGATGGTGTGAGAGCCTTTTTATGCCATTTTTCTTTTATTCATCCGTCTCCTCGTAACCTTGTTCTGACCGGTTCTGACCGGTTCTTTCAGACTTCCTGCTGTGGATGGACGGTTCTGGTCGGGTTCTACCGATCCGGTCTGGCACCGGTCTGGCCCTGAGCATCGTCTCTCCGGCCTGCGTTGCCATGGCGTCCAAGTCGGCGGACGGAGCGGTCGCCGTGGTGACGTCAGAGTTCCAGAGGTTCTCTCCCTTCGCGGAGGAGGAAGGCGGCGGCGAGCGGCCGGGCGAGGCCCTGGGCGGCGTTGCCACGGAGACGACGCGGTCCTTCATGGGCCAGCAGCTGCGCGGCCCCGTGGCGGCGGCGGTTGCCCGGGCCGGTGGCGTCGCCGGGGGCAACGGGCCGCTGGACTACGGCGCCTACTACATCCCCGCTGCAGAGTTCTACTGCAGCCTGGCCAAGGAGCAGTCGCTGGAGAGCCAGGACAGCTCCACGCTCAGCAGCCCCCCCTCGGACGCCGCCGCCCCCCCGGGCCCCACCGCCGCCACGGGGGGGCCGGGGGCCGCGGGGGGGGCGCCCGGCGACTCGCTGTTCCAGTTCTCCATCGGGAAGATCCTGGAGGACGAGGGGGGGCCGGGGGGGGCCACGGCGGGGGGGCGGGGGGGCTCGGACTGTGAGCTGCCGGCGTTCTACGAGGGCATGGCGTATCCAGAGGGGCCGGGGGCCGAGCCGGGCCCCTCGCCCCCCACCACAGGGAACCGACCAGACCCAGAGAACCCCCCCCCGGACCAGAGGCAGCTCCACAGGTCAGAACCAGAGAACAGAACCTACAGGACGAATCTCCTTGTTGTTTACAACTACTTCCTGGTAGAAAACCAGCTGTAATGTGAATGAGATCAATAGTAACGAACGAGAGTTTAGCTATATATCATATTTTTCACGCCCTATCACCGTTTAGACAAATCTGAAATGATTGAAGAAACATTACTATTTCTGTGTGTGTGTTTTGTGTTGCTATGTGTTGTATTTATTCAGTTTGGGGGAATCACGGTGTCTAGAAAGCATCAGTGGCTCAGCTGACAGGGACAGCTAACGGTAGCTAAGCTAACGGTAGCTAAGCTAACGGTAGCTAAGCTAACGGCCGTAGCTAAGCTAACGGTAGCTAAGCTAACATCAGGACGTCAGCTGTTAAAACCCTCCCGTTGTCGGACACGACATGAAACTACTCCAGTGATAACCATGACTAATTACAAAAATGTGCACACAGAAATAGTAATGTTTGTCCAATCATTGGTTTTATAAACTTTACAATCAGCAGATTAGTCTAAACGGTGACGGACGAGAGTTTCACTATTTATATCTACTTTTTCACGTTACTATATCACCGTTTAGACGTTTGTAAAATTACAGCTGGTTTTCTACCAGGAAGTAGAATGTAAACAACAAGGAGATTCGATCTATAGAACAGAAGCTTTAGAACAGAACTGACCCGGTTCTCTCGGTCCTCCTCTCTCCTCAGGGTCGTCATGTCCGTCAACGACAAGTGGCACTACTGCCACAACTCTGAGGTTCTGGTCGGGTCCAGAGCCATGAGAGACCGACACCTGAGGCTGCTGGGATACGTCATCCTACAGGTATACTGGTCTCTTACATCCTCACTCTGTCTTTTTATGAGTTCAATTCATGAATCTTTTGTACCTTGTTACTGATCACCAGGGCCGTTGTATAGGGGAGAAAGGTGGTGATAACTCTAGGGGCCCAGCGCCCAGTGGGGCCCATAAAAAACCCCAGTAGTCTAATCTTTGTATGACTGATTTATTCTGCGTAAGACCCTGACTAATACTCATAGTACACTGTAAAAACTCAACATCTTTCCAAGAATATTTGTCTTATTTCTTGTCCAAATGTCTCATTTCTAGTCAAAACTAATCTCTTTACACTTAAAATAAAACTCATTACCTAAAAATGAACTTGTTTTTAGATCATTTTCACTTAAATTCACAATAAATAGAAAAATCTGCCAGTGAAAGTAAGTTTTTTGTGCTTGTAATAAGGAAGAAACTTGCTCCACTATCAGATTTTTTCTACTTATTCCAAGTGAAAATCTGCTTGAAAGAAGTAAAAGCTACTTTTAATATGATGTGTCTTATTTTAAGTATAATGAGATTAGTTTTGACTAGAAATGACATTTTGACTAGAAATAAGACAAATATTCTTGCTAAGATACTTGAGTTTTTGCAGTGTAATGCTGCATTAGCATCAAAACAAAGAAGGCTGAATAAAAAACGATAATACATACGTAGTCTAAGAAAAAAAAAGGAAAAGTTAGGGGGAGGGGCCCACTTTAGTATTCTTTAAGGGGGCCCAGAATTCATAGCAACGGCCCTGTCACCACCACATGCCTCAGATTAAAGGACAGTTCCACTCTAATCCAACCTGGGCTCTAGTTTCTAATATTTCAGCTCTAACTGAATGAATGTTCAGATTTTCACTTGAAATAAGTAGAAAAATCTGACAGTGGAGCAAGTTTTTCTTCCTTATTACAAGCACAAAAAACTTACTTTCACTGTTTGTCCCCTCTCAGCTGCCGTACCACGAGCTGGAGAAGCTGAACGGCATCGAGGAGGTGAAGCAGTACCTGCACAAGAAGCTGCTGGACGTCCCACTATGACGCTCTGTGTGTGTGTGTGTCTGCGTGTGTGTGTGCGCGTGTGTGTGTGTGTGTAGGGGTCTCGGCTGTTTGTGTTTCTCTGTGAGGATTCACCTACTCAGTGACATCATCGCGGCTACAGCTAACGATCATTTTCATTATTGATTTATAAAAAAAATAATTGAATTTACAATAATAAACAGTTGTAATAACTGTATTGATCAGTTTGTCTATGAAACGCGTCCATCTTGATTCAGTTAAAGGAGTAGTCCACCCAAAATTGAAATTTCCCTCATTATCTATGCTCCTCCCCCTCATGTGGACTAAGGGCTGGGAGAAGTTTCAGAGTCCTCCGTGGCTTCTCTGAGTTACAGGGGGTCTCGGCGTAGCAGTGCATGTCCATATGACGGTTGCAAATGGATACCAACTGTCTTCGTAACAAAAAGACACACCAAAAAACATCCAAATACCTCCATGCTGCTCGTATGTAATGTCCCTCTTGTATTGAAGCCCCGAAATGCGATTTGTGCCGGCGTCAGTGCGATTACTGACGCCGGCTTTTGATGCTAATGCAGCATTACACTGCAAAAACTCAAATATCTTAGCAAGAATATTTGTCTTATTTCTAGTCAAAATGTCATTTCTAGTCAAAACAAATCTCATTCTACTTAAAATAAGACTCATCATATTAAAAGCAGCTTGTTTTTAGACACTTTTTACTTCTTTCAAGCAGATTTTCACTTGGAATAAGTAGAAAAATCTGATAGTGGAGCAAGTTTTTCTTCCTTATTACAAGCACAAAAAAACTTACTTTCACTGGCAGATTTTTCTACTTATTATGAATTTAAGTGAAAACAAAGACAGTTGGTATCCATTCTCAACCGTCATATGGACATGCACTGCTACGCCGAGACCCCCTGTAACTCAGAGAAGCCACGGAGGACTCTGAAACTTCTCCCAGCCCTTAGTCCACATGAGGGGGAGGAGTATAGATAATGAGTTTTGGGTGAACTATCCCTTTAAAGGTTTAGAGGTGGGTCTCACCTGGACTGAGCAGGTGACCTCACAGACTCACAGCTGAGGGACGGTGAGCACAGGCTGTGATCTGATTGGTCGCTGTGTGGATGAACAGACCTTTTTGTCTTGGGGGAGGGGGGGGGGGAGTCCCTTTTTATAATGTTTGGTAACCATGGTAACAGTTATGACGATGCATGTGTGGGACTCGGAGCTGCAGGTTGATGCTTTTTGGGGCTGATGGGAACTGTGGTTTCAACGTGGCTGTGGGAGAGGGGGAGGGGCGGGTGGTGTTGCCGTGGTAACGTGGCGCGTGCCAAAACGCCGGAGCGTTGTCGACGGCGACGACGACTCAGATTATTTATTTGTGTATCAGGTGACGTCAGAGGGAAGAAGCTCGTTTATATTCTATAAATCTATTAATTCAAATGTCTATAAAAGATGAAACAAACCGACTCCGCCTCCTCCTTCTTCACTTCCTGGTTGTCAGGGTTACGCCACTGAATCACCATGGTAACAGATGCTGAACTCGTCCTCTTTTCTCCGAGTCGTTCTGCTGCTGCTCCAGTCGTCAAACCAAACACAGAAGAGTTCTTCTGCAAGTTCATCACTGACAAGTTTAGAAATGATGACCCATTTTACCGTAGAACAACACAAACATGTGGTTTTGGTTTTTAATCCAGGGTTTGGCCTTATGAGTGTTTATAACTATAGTTATACAGTGCTATTTAAGCAATATCACAGGAGAGGGAGTGCTGTTGTACTGTATATCAGCACGGCTGTGATTCGGTCAGATAATCCCACCGTGCTGATACAGTACAACAGCACGACCTCAGTGTGATATTGCTTTTATACAACAGTGCTACGAGCGCATTTTAGAACAGTAATAAACTACAAGAGATTATGATTTGTTTGGGAGACAAGGCTGTTGCCAGGCAACACAGTTCATACTAGCTTGCTACTAGCTACAAGCTTCTCCACCGAGCTGCTTCCAGTGCTGGTTCTGGTTCTGAGCCCGTGTCTGATCAGCACCGCAGCAACAGGACCAGCGTGAAGACACAGAGACGTTATCGATACCGTATTACATTTGTTTATCTGCTATGTAATCAATATAAACACAGTTGAAGCTAAGTAGCTGAGCTACGTGGCTAACAACAGCTAACACTAATATCAAAACACATCGCCGTCAAAACGTAGTTGCCCCGCGGCGATTTTAGTAGAGATTTATCTCCAATTAGACGGACCAGGTCAGGTCCAGGTTTTAATGTTCAGGTCCGTTTCTAACTGTAGCAGCAGCAGAGAGATGGGGCAGCTCCTGTATGGGGAGCCTGGCTCTGACTTAGCTCCTGTCCAGCTGAACAGCGGAGTGATAACATCCGTAAAAAGTCCCAGTGCTGTTATACTGTATATCAGCACTCATGGAACGTCTCTTGTCCAATCAAATTACTCGGTTGGGACCGGTCGGAACTAACTGTTGTATAAAACTGCATTATAACCAAGGGGGCAGTTGTCGGTCTGAGAAGTGAAGCTCACTTCCGCGTTCAACAAACTGCAATCCCCTCTTCTTCCTCTGGGGGCTGGTGTCAGAAAGCAGCATTCTCCATAGACCCCCATGTTAAAATCACCCACTTTACATCCTCAGTAAACATGTTAAAAGCCTGGTGTCAGAACGTTTTTTCGTCTCAATCGATAGTTTCTACCCCCGCACACACTCTGAGAGGGGTGAATTTTTTTTTAACTCTGCCGTTTTACTGTTATAAGGTTAAAACTCTGACCAATTAGGGCGCAGAAACGTTGAGTGACAGGTCCGAGCAGCTCCGTGGACAGCTGCTTCGAGGCCAGTGGGCGGGAACTCGGCCGGCCAATCCAACATGGCGCTGTTCAGGCCGCCATATTTGAGTCACAAAAACGACTCCCCAAAACCAATGGGTGACGTCACGGACGCTACGTCCATTCTTTTTACAGTCTATGACTCATTATAAGTATGATAATGCATTATAGAGATAGGCATCAAATAAAGTGTTATCACAATTTTTAAGTTTCTTATGCATGTTATCAATAACAATAACTAGTAATAAAAACACAGACATGTAAAAAAAAAAAAAAAAAAAAAGGTAATGGAAACACTGTGGCCACAGCTAGTAGCCACAGCTGGTAGCCACAGCTAGTAGCCACAGCTGGTAGCCACAGCTAGTAGCCACAGCGGTCTATGACAGCAAATTTTCTGAAAAGTTGCAGTGTCAAGGCCAAAGAATTCATGATTGAATTTGCATTAATAGTTGCAATCGTGACATCATAAAATCCTGGAGGGTCTGTATAATGTCCTGTAGAAAAAAGGGTGGGATAAAAGTTATATTATATTGAGTATTTAGTAGTATTATGTAACACAACCTCTGCCATGCTAAGGAATGGCTTCTCTGTAATACATTCTATTGGTGATGGTGATGGGGGTTCCGATGAACAGGAAAAGTGGGTGTGGCTGTTTTTTTCTCCACCAAGGAGTGTTTTGGGTGTAAAACTAATGTTTGCGATCAACTCAGAATCATGAAAAACCTCTAGTTTGACCCCTCACAAGTTACTTAAGGCCAAATTTAACATCACAGAATGTTCAATAATCCAGTTACGGGTACCCCAACTTTGAGTAGTTTTTTAGGGGGTTTCCCACGGGAGTTGAATTCCAACATTTTAAGACGTCATACTACGCATGTTCCTAAAGACAACTGTGAAGAAATTTCTTGGTAAGGATTTAGTTCCCAGAGTTTCATATGTTGCCCTTACTACCTGTGGTAAACCTGTAAATAATCTGGGATATGTTGGTTATCCTGGTCAAGTTACTATGGTGATTTATTCTCTGCAGCTACAGCCTGCTCCAGACCATAATAACAGCCAGACTCTCTATCTGTGAAGTCAGCAGTCGACTCGCTCTGATCAGAAATCAACGTGTTTCATACAGTTCTTCCATGTTCTCAGTGGTGGACAACAGAGTAAATGTAGGATTTCTACTTTACTTGAGTATTAGATTTCTTTGGTACTTATTACTCTACTTGAATACATACAACCAGAGTTAAAAGCTCCTTACATTCATTTACAAACTATTAGAGTCATTCATTGATGTGAACAATAAGACATTTACTCTGACTTTGACTTACTTAAAAGCATGTACTTTTGGATACTTAAGTACCTTTAAAAGCAAGTACTTTTTTACTCTTTTCGTATTCATGTTCTTCTCCCACTGAATGTTCATGTGCCAGCGCTGCTTCAGCTGCTTCATCTGCTTCATCTGCTTCAGCTGCTTCAGCTGCTTCATCTGCTTCAGCTGCTTCATCTGCTTCAGCTGCTTCAGCTGCTTCAGCTGCTTCAGCTGCTTCAGCTGCTTCATCTGCTTCATCTGCTTCATCTGCTTCAGCTGCTTCATCTGCTTCAGCTGCTTCATCTGCTTCATCTGCTTCAGCTGCTTCATCTGCTTCAGCTGCTTCAGCTGCTTCATCTGCTTCAGCTGCTTCATCTGCTTCAGCTGCTTCATCTGCTTCATCTGCTTCAGCTGCTTCAGCTGCTTCAGCTGCTTCAGCTGCTTCAGCTGCTTCATCTGCTTCATCTGCTTCAGCTGCTTCAGCTGCTTCATCTGCTTCATCTGCTTCAGCTGCTTCAGCTGCTTCATCTGCTTCAGCTGCTTCATCTGCTTCAGCTGCTTCATCTGCTTCATCTGCTTCAGCTGCTTCAGCTGCTTCAGCTGCTTCATCTGCTTCAGCTGCAGAGCTACAGACGTCTGAAGGTTTGTGAATCTCTATGTGGATGTTCTTCAGACAACAACACTTATCTAGAGCTGTTCTAGTCACTCAAAGCGCTTTACGCTGGTTTTTTGTTGCATTCACCCTTTCACACACATTCACACGGGGCAGGTGTGGGTTCAGTGTCTTGCACAAGGACACTTCGGACAGGAGGAGCCGGGAATCGAACCACCGACCTCTACCTCCTGAACCACAGACCATCCTCACTACTCTGTGTCTGTCTGTTCCAGGTGATATTTCCTGTGACCACTAGTAGACGACTTCACCACCGGCTTCTCATGAAGAGCAGTGGAGCAGAAAGAGCAACAGATTTCATTATAGACTTCATGATTTTTTAATTTTTGTGTCATGTCACCACTGTGGTGCATCCCATATGGGATTACAAGACACATTTAATGACAAACACAAGAAAAAAGACTAGTCAGTCCTTCCTGTTGGTGTTACCTGCCACACAGGTGTGACAAATAAACAGTTTCAGATTACTTTCAGTACTCAACTACACATCACTCTTCGTCTCGTTGCCCAAGCCTTTTCAAGAAATAAAGAAAATGCAAAAATATTCAAATGAAAAAGATGTTTTATCTTCTCAGCATCGTCTAACCACACACATTCATTATTTGGATCTACTTTACTAAACAGTTTTTGTCTTATAGAGTCATAGAAAGGACAATAGAACACTAAATGACTTTCATTCTCCACCTCTTGGACGTCACATAAATTACAAACTCTATCGTTCTGCTGTGCCAACATATCAGCCTGTCTCCATATGAAGACCAAGAACACCAGCTCTCATAGAGCACACAGGGATCTTTTCTTTTTAGACAAATGATACAAAACATAGTTTTCTGGGCCAAATACCTGTTTTATTTCACAGTAAGTAGCAGTTTTGGTTTACCCCAAATATCTAATGCCCATCTATCTTTACTTTGTTGGAAAATAATTTATTTTAATACGTTAATCTCCACTTTCTCTTTGTTATAATAATGGTCTTCATATCCAGCTCTCAGCAAGATGTCATATATGTCCCTATATACAGTATATATATAATATGTTATATATTAAATAGGCTAAATAAGAATAAAGTTCAATGTGTGAGCAGGTTCCTTCCATATAATCTATACACCTCATCTGAACATTGTTATCAGCAGTTTACTGAAGCACCAGACTGCATAATGTTCTTATATTTAATACATGTTCACCTGTTGCTCTTTCTGCCACTTGTACACTGCAAAAACTCAACATCTTTCCAAGAATATTTGTCTTATTTCTTGTCAAAATGTCTCATTTCTAGTCAAAACTAAACTCTTTCCACTTAAAATAAGACTCATCACCTAAAAATCAACTCGTTTTTAGATCATTTTCACTTGTTTCAAACTAATTTTCACTTGAAATAAGTAGAAAAATCTGCCAGTGAAAGTAAGTTTTTTGTGCTTGTAATAAGAAAGAAAAACTTGCTCCACTATCAGATTATTTTAAGTGAAAATCTGCTTGAAAGAAGTAAAAAGTGTCTAAAAACAAGCTACTTTTAATATGATGTGTCTTATTTTAAGTAGAATGAGATTTGTTTTGACTAGAAATGACATTTTGACTAGAAATAAGACAAATATTCTTGGTAAGATATTTGAGTTTTTGCAGTGTATTTGTGCTGTATGAACTTTACTTTAGATTTGTGCATCATTCAGGCAAAGTGCTGCACAACTGTTCATCTGTGAAAGGAACTTCTGTTGTGATTGTGGTTTTGTATTATTCAGTCAGTCTGCAGTCGTCCACCACGCTGCTCTCTCTGATCTCTGAGCTTTACGACAGCGGCGGCGTTTCCTCTGATGAGCGCTGTCACCTGGCGTCAGACTGAGCTCCGACGTCGCCATGTGGGAAATAATTTTCCAAGGAATTGATGAGTCTGATCTGACTGACGATGCATCACAGCTTCAGTTCTAAAGGATTTAACATCTAAAAGCTAAGTTTGACTCTCCAGAATTAACATTGTAGATATCAACAACGTCTTTCTGACTGGTCCTAACTACATTTTGAATAGTTGGAGTTTTTATTCAAGATCTCTGTAATTCAGTTTTACCTCTTGTCAAAAAGAACATTTCAGATCCACAACTACGTTCTTCCTTCACTGTAACCATTCATGTGTATGGGGTTTGTCATTACAGATATCTACAATTTGATTCTGACTAGTCAAAACTTAATTACAGATATCTGAACAGGGACATGTAGATATCTGTAATTGAGGTGAATTAAAGATATCTAGAACTGGAATTATGACTAGTCAGAATCAAGTTGTAGATATCTGTAACTGGAATTAGTACTAGTGGTAATT
Organism: Trachurus japonicus; assembly: GCF_045865225.1. Taxonomy (NCBI): domain Eukaryota; kingdom Metazoa; phylum Chordata; class Actinopteri; order Carangiformes; family Carangidae; genus Trachurus; species Trachurus japonicus. Next base: position 1,817,042 of record NC_140923.1, on the reverse strand, counting down.
CAGTTACAGATATCTGTAATTCACATAGTGGATATCTGCAACTGAACTGTAGATATCTGTAATGACAAACCCCATACACATGAATGGTTACAGTGAAGGAAGAACGTAGTTGTGGATCTGAAATGTTCTTTTTGACAAGAGGTAAAACTGAATTACAGAGATCTACAACACACATCCAGTCTGGCTGTTAGATGTTAAAATGGCTCGACACAGAGCAGGGCCGTTGCTATGAATTCTGGGCCCCCTTAAAGAATACTAAAGTGGGCCCCTCCCCCTAACTTTTCCTTTTTTTTTCTTAGACTACGTATGTATTATGGTTTTTTATTTAGCCTTCTTTGTTTTGATGCTAATGCAGCATTACACTGCAAAAACTCAAGTATCTTAGCAAGAATATTTGTCTTATTTCTAGTCAAAATGTCATTTCTAGTCAAAACAAATCTCATTCTACTTAAAATAAGACTCATCATATTAAAAGTAGCTTGTTTTTAGACACTTTTTACTTCTTTCAAGCAGATTTTCACTTGGAATAAGTAGAAAAAATCTGATAGTGAAGCAAGTTTTTCTTCCTTATTACAAGCACAAAAAACTTACTTTCACTGGCAGATTTTTCTATTTATTGTGAATTTAAGTGAAAATGATCTAAAAACAAGTTAATTTTTAGGCAATGAGTCTTATTTTAAGTGGAAAGAGATTAGTTTTGACTAGAAATGAGACATTTGGACAAGAAATAAGACAAATATTCTTGGAAAGATGTAGAGTTTTTACAGTGTACTATGAGTATTAGTCAGGGTCTTACGCAGAATAAATCAGTCATACAAAGATTAGACTACTGGGGTTTTTTATGGGCCCCACTGGGCGCTGGGCCCCTAGAGTTATCACCACCTTTCTCCCCTAGACAACGGCCCTGCATAAACCTGAGCCAGGTGAGAACAGCGTCGTGGTGTTACAGGTTGCCGTGACAACCGGTGGTCAACCAGAGGTCTCAATGAGGTCACAATGAGCCACACACACGTGAGAAAAAAGTGCATTTATTTGTTAATCATTCTGTCAGGCAGGCAGGCAGCTGATTGGAGGATGAACACTGTGACTCCTCCCATCAGCGGTAGCTAACGACAACCATAGGCTCCGCCCCCTCGCCTCGCCTGGCCTCTGCCTGTAAAACTGTACAAACTCCGCCCGCCCACCCACACCGGCGCCTCAACAGGAACGAACCCGGCGCCGCCTCTTCTCTTCTGCCCGGTTAAAACGTCCGTCAGATAAAAACCAACAAACACTCAATAAAAAACAGAAACAAAAAGTAACAAAATGCTCCAACAGGCTCCTCCCCCTCTGACTGGGGGGGGGGGTGACGTCACCGTTTCTCATTAGTCCGCCAGGATGCTTGGCATGTGAGGAGGCGTGGCCTGCACAGCCGGTCCTCTCCAATGAGGGCGAAGGGGCGGAGCTCAGTCCGAGTCAGAGTCACTGGAGTCCTCGGAGGACGACTGGTCTTCGTCGTCCTCGTCGTCCTCGTCGTCGTTCTAGAGGGGAAACCAAAACCACCATGGGACAAAGTTAAGTTATTAACTCACACTGTTGCCATGGCGACTCATTAAAGGGATAGTATCATTTTTTTACAGTGTGGTTGTATGATCTCCAAATAGCCCCTAAGTACTTTAATTGCAGTAGAAGACTCTCTGCACTCCTCCCATTAGCAACGCCAGCCCATAATAGCCCTGCCCAGAGATTTACAACATACAGTGTTGTGAACAGACCCAAAGAAACGGCCTATTTTCACGGCCTAAAAGAGGTTTTACCTGAAAAAAAAATACACAGTTCCATTGTTCGCTATAATATAATTTTTTCCAGCCCTTCAAAGTTCAGGACAGTTAAGTTAACTCACACTGTTGCCATGGCGACTCTCATTAAAGACACAAACCAATATACCATAATACCATTAGGGGTGGGAGAAAAAAAATCGATTCACATAAATATCGCGTTATCTTTTATGGCGATTTTTTAATCGATTTTTTTTTTTTTTTTTTGAATTTTTTTAATATTGTGCAATGTGCATTTGTTCGCCTTTTTTACATCCAGAGAGTCCAGGTTTTGAAAAGGGTTTAAGTTCACTTTATAATGGAGTATGTTAATTTATAGGCTCCTACAGTATTTGTGTGCAGATAAATGTTAAAAATGCTAAAGACTAAAAATCAAGAGAATCGGCAATATCGTAGAATCACAATTTAAATTTAATCGCCATCCAAAAAATCATAGAAGAATCGAATCAGGAGAAAAGCGTATCGTCCCAGCCCTACAAACCAATATACCATAATACCATAGTCATTTAGCTGAGACGCTACAGATCCCACCATGAAACTTTACAAGTTTATCACATTAAGACAAATATTATATTATATATAATTAGGGTTGCAAAATTCTGGGAATTTTCAAAGTTGGAAATATACCTTGGGAATTAATGGGAATAAACGGAAATAAGGGATGTCTGCTTATGACAAAACAAAATATTTACATTTATGTTTAGATATGATACAGTTTGTTTAAATTACCCCCAATTTCCAGTTAATTCCCATAAATTCCCATGTAAAGTTTCTGGAAATTTACTTGAAATTTTCCGCCCCTTTGCAACCCTAGATATGATACAGTTTGTTTAAATTACCCCCAATTTCCAGTTAAATCCTATAAATTCCCAATAATTCCCATAACTTCCCATAGGAAGTTTCCAATTTGGAATATTTCCAAAATTCCCCATTTTAACTTCCCATGGAAAGTTTCTGGAAATTTACTGGAAATTTCCCACCCCTTTGCAACCCTATATGTAATATATTCTATGTTTAAATATGTAAATGAGGTAATATCTAATTAAATATGTACCAATTTGCACATATTTCCAGAACAAAAATCTGAACAATGGATAAAGCTGCTTTGTAAAAACTAAAGACTCTAATATGTCAACAAAATAAAACAGAGGAGGATTATGGATATCTCTTTTTATCACTCTGTAAATGAGAAAATACTGTCACCAGCCCTAAAAAACCTAGAATTATCACCACCTTTCTCCCCTAGACAACGGCCCTGAACTCCTGGTGAGTTTATTAGGAGAAATCTACTGATGAAATAAAGAGAAATAAAAACCGTTTCTCTCCACTTCTCTTTGCTTAAAAGCAGCTGACAGATAAACTTTGTCCAACAGTCCCTGAACTCATCATCACCTCGTCCTCGTCTTCGTCCTCGTCGCTGTCGCTGCTTCCTGACGTCTCGTCGTCCTCGTCCGAGTCGGAGTCGCTGCTCTTCTCCTCGTCCTCGTCCGTGTCCGACATGTCCTGCTGGAAGACGACGGTCAGGGTCAGAGGGGGCGGAGCCTGTCAGACCGCGCTGAGGGGGCGGAGCCTGTCAGACCGCGCTGAGGGGGCGGAGCCTGTCAGACCGCGCTGAGGGCCCACGCCTCCTCCTCCTCCTCCTCTACCGACCAATAGAGAGCCGAAGCAGAAGCAGGAAGTAACGGCCCCATGGGACCTCAACTCGAAAAAAGTCTCCATGTGAATGAACGGGAGTCAAAGTTTTATTTCGTGATCCGTTTGAGTTGTGCCATGAGAAATAAATATGTCCTCTACCTGTTTAACCCTCTATTGCATAGTGTTACCATATGGCAACAATTACTTATCTTCATTTTTCTAAAAAGCTATGATATTTTTGTTGTTTTTACAGTTAGGTGTGAAAAGGGGGTTTTACTTTGAAGGACATAGAATTCATGAGGTCAAATGAGCAGGATATCCTGTTTGCCAGTCCCTTTTGCTCATGGACATCTGCCATGTGAACATCACTGTGCGGGGCTCCCGAAGAGTCTTTTATTCAGAATTTTGGAAAATTTTCATCAAATAAAAAATTGAAATCACTATCTGGGGAAAGTAAACTTTATTTTTTTAACATTTAATTCAGTTTTGATGTAATAGTATTTTTGTAATATGCTAAAATACATTTGTTGCCATATGGCAACAGTATGCAAATATGGAAAATTCCTGGTGCATTCAACGCAATGGAGTCCCATTGACTTAAATAGCATGAACCTACCCTGAGACCATGTTTACTACCTTTTCTTATATTTAAAGGTAAAAACAATATATTTTTTAATATTTTGTGATTAAAGGTATTTTGTAACATATTATCTAAATGGACTTGCACTTATATCTTCTAGATAACTGGATGAAATGACATAAAATGAGTGATTGAATGTACTTCATTGAGATGGGTTCCAGGTATGAAACGTGATGTTTTAAACAGGTAGAGGACATATTTGTTTCTCATGGCACAATTCAATCGGATCACGAAATAAAACTTTGACTCCCGTTCATTCGTATGGAGACTTTTTTCGAATCGAGGACCCATGGTGACGTTACTTCCTGCTTCCGCTTCGGCTCTCTATCACAGCAGCTCGTCAGTGAGTTAGAGTGTGTGTGTTGTGTGTTAGAGTGTGTGTGTAGTGTGTTGTGTTACCTTGGCTCGGTACGCCATGGCCCTCTTCCCCACCCCGACCCCCGGTGCCGCGGCTCTGGAACCTACCGCCTTCCCCTTCGCCGTCACGCGCACCTTAGCTCCGGGGCTGCTGCGAGCTTTAGCCGTGCTGCGACGTTTCTGATCAACAAACACACACACAGACACACAGACAAACACACAAACAGTTGACACACTACACAATCTTCCAGTCTGGAGCGGATGTTTACTTGGAGGCAACAGTAATATAATAACAAGATAACCATTAAAGGGTTTGACTCAAAGAAACACGTGGTTTGGTCTGTAGCTACTAGGCTAGGTGGTTCTACTGTAGTCCAGGCAATCTGGCTCATTTTGGACCCAAAAATAGAACTAATTGTAACAGAATGTTTTTCACCATACATCATTTCTATGAGGTGTCTAGAACAACATACTAAAAGTCCTAAGAAATCCTAGTTGGGGAAATTCGCATAATTATTTACTGTATAAAGTCTATGGTGCTGACAACAATACACCCCAATGGGGCTTCTTTTTTTCCCTTTACTCCTACCACAATGAAACTTTACACAATGAAAGTAGACATGAAAGGTAACATTTTTTGTATTACAAGTTTCTTGGAAAAATTAATTTTAATTTGCCAATGAGGAGGAGGAGTAAAGGAAAAAAAAAAGCCTATTCGGGTGTATTTTGGGCATATTTGATTAGTGTAAGGCTCGTTTGCATATTCAAATTCATTTTAAAAGAAACTTGTAATACAAAAAATGTTACATTTCATGGATACTTTCATTGTGTAAAGTTTCATTGTGATAGGAGTAAAGGGAAAAAATAGCCCCATTGGGGTGTATTGTTGTCAGCACCATAGACTTTATACAGTAAATAATGATGAGAATTAAACATATTTCTCCAACTAGGATTTCTTAGGACTTTTAGTATGTTGTTCTGGACACCTCATAGAAATGATGTCTGGTGAAAAACATTCTGTTACTATTAGTCTGTCGGAAAACGCTATATTGCCTGGACTACTATACTGACTGGGTTAAACAGAATGACAACACTAGAAAGAGATTAAAACCACAGACTAACACTAGACTATTAGAATAATAATAATATACTAAAATGACAGTTTGACACAAAGACTAAAGACTAAAACTAAAACAGGACGACAACAACCACACTAGCCGGAACTACATTCCAGACACGGCTGCTGGGCGGAGGGATTTCAAAAGCACAAGTAGTTCAGAGTATTTGCTTCATGTGTCGTAATGTTACATAATTATACGTTATATTATTTGGCAAATGTACCAAAATGTTGAACTATCCCTTTAATACAGCTGCATGGAACAATAACCATCTCAGAGACAATGATGACGACACTATGATGCTAATCCAAGTACTGCTAAGACCCTGCTAATGTTATGTTAGCTTGTGTGCTGCTAATACGCTAATAGCTTAGCATTAAACTAAATTGCTACCGGCTGTTTTCATCTTTGGCTCAACTTTACATTCACTGACTTAGCCAGTTAGCTTAGCTAGGTTACTTACTGTATATTCACCACAGTGTTAGCCACATTAGCTCCATTAGCTCAGTTAGCTTAGCATTTAGCTGTTAGCTGGAGGAAACTTACTGTGGTGGAGAACTCTTTGTAGACGGCTCGATCCTGAGGAGACAGAGACTGGGAGAGGAGAGGGAGGAAGGAGACGACATCATCATCATCATCATCATCATCATCATCATCATCATCATGTATAAACAGACAGATGACATATAAACAGGTGATGTCACCACCCAGGGCCGTTGTATAGGGGATATTTGTCTTATTTCTTGTCCAAATGTCTCATTTCTAGTCAAAACTAATCTCTTTCCACTTAAAATAAGACTCATTACCTAAAAATTAACTTGTTTTTAGATCATTTTCACTTAAATTCACAATAAATAGAAAAATCTGCCAGTGAAAGTAAGTTTTTTGTGCTTGTAATAAGGAAGAAAAACTTGCTCCACTATCAGATTTTTTCTACTTATTCCAAGTGAAAATCTGCTTGAAAGAAGTAAAAAGTGTCTAAAAACAAGCTGCTTTTAATGTGATGAGTCTTATTTTAAGTAGAATGAGATTTGTTTTGACTAGAAATTACATTTTGACTAGAAATAAGACAAATATTCTTGGTAAGATACTTGAGTTTTTGCAGTGTAATGCTGCATTAGCATCAAAACAAAGAAGGCTAAATAAAAAACCATAATACATACGTAGTCTAAGAAAAAAAAAAGGAAAAGTTAGGGGGAGGGGCCCACTTTAGTATTCTTTAAGGGGGCCCAGAATTCATAGCAACGGCCCTGCATGTGGTACAGGAACAGATGCCAGAGTCACTGGCAAAAACTGGTAAATGCAATTTTCTCAGGTTTTAGAACGGAATAAGAGAGTGAAAGATTGTAATTCAAATGGCCACATCTCGAAAACCATCAAATGTACGACTTTGACTTTGACTAGGGTTTCATTTTAATGCTTATTTTCTAATCTTTCCATTGATACCAAAATCTCAACCTTGAAATTTGGGGTCACTGTGACTCATTTTGATGGATCGGGTCACATATTAGAAACTAGAGCCCAGGTTGGATTTAGCTGGAACTGTCCTTTAACTGTGTGGTGGATGTTGTTGCCATGGTAGCAGCTCCTCCTCACCTTGATCCAGGCCTCCAGCTCGGCCTTGTACTCCGTCTGCTGCTCCTCCACCATCTTCTTGTACTTGTCCTTCTGGGTCTGGCTCAGCTTGTGCCACCTCTTGCCGATCTCCACCATGCGCTCCTTCAGGCTGAAGTGGTTCAGCTCCCCATTGGTCAGCAGCTCCTGGGAGAACATCTGGTAGCCGCTCCTATTGGACCACACAGAGGGGAGGGAGGGAGGCGGGGCTTACTGAGACGGTAACACGTGGTGAATGAATAGATGAGTAGATGACGGTGATGAGTATAGAGCACGGGAATAAGAGAGTAACTAACGACACCTCCATTGACTCCCGTGGTAAGGGTTTAAGGGTTTAAGGGTTTAAGGGTTTAAGGGTTTTGCCCCCTAGTGGCAGGATATGGGTGTTGCAAAAGCGCCCAGAAAACCCATTCACTCCAATGTATGTGTGTTGCCCACTTGCTGGTAAATTGATGAAAACGGCCGTGTTTTTGTTTTTAGGTGTCTTGGTCATATCAGATTATACTTAGAATTTGTTTATTACAAAATGTAGATTGAAACATTAAAGCAGAAGTAAGCGATCCGGTGGTTTTGTCTAACTTCCTGTCAGCAGATGGAGTTAGCAGTCCCGCCCTCGTCCCTACGTCACCACATTCAGGCGCATCCCTTGGCTGCACACACAGAGAGGACTGCCCCTTTATGCCGTTCTCTCTCCTCATTGGATAAAGGTTGTAGGATACAAGGAAAGTTTTCTCCTGGGCTCAGAGCAGAGCAGAGTGACTGACAGACCCGTGTTTCAGACCAAACACTCTATAGAAGTGATTGCTGTCGGAAGATACAACTATTTAAGACTTAGATTAACACAAACATTCACCTGACTTCTGCTTTAATGTAGATAACTATTTGTTTTTTACTCTTCTATGTGTTAATGTTTATCTGTAAAGGATCCTCAATGATGCTATTAACATGGGTGATCTATAAATGTCCTTAAATTATTGAAAATTGTAATGTCTGTCACACTTCTTTTTGAAATCTCCCGTGCACCTTAAATTGTTTTTTATCCATAGTTGTCTACCAGCAAGCACATTTTTAATCTGTTACTTTGCCCAGCAGGTAGAGAGCACCGTAGCATCATCTTCTTTTGTCTTCTTCTTCTTAAAGTATTTTTATGAATTGTGTATTTTATTATTTGTCCTGTTTTATTTCCTTTGTTAAATGCTGCTGTCACGAACGAATTTCCCCTGGGGATGAAATAAAGTATAATCTAATCTAATCTAATCTAAAACACCACACTTGCTCATTCACCAACAATGCAGAGATGTCAGTTCTTGGGCGCTTTTGCAAAACCCATATTCCTCCACCAGGAGGCGCTGCCATTGGACCGATGCTGTCGTGTTACTCTCTTATTCCAGCGCTCTAGTGATGAGCAGCTGTCTGCAGCTGGACAACATCTGTCCCACTCACACTGGAGGTTTCTTTGGTTCTCCCTCAAACTTGGGTTTCCTCTGAGGCGGCGCTGTGGGCGGAGCTCTCATCTCCAACAGCTCCCTCTGCAGGACAGCGACAGTCAGTACAACACACACACACAGCCACAACATAGACCAGAGCGGCATCTCTATGCAAATGAGAATGACTGATGCATCCTGGGTAATTTAGGGGCACCGACCGGCATTTTTAAATTGCACTCAGTGGCTTTTTGTGTTTTGATGGAGCGTAGACTAACTAACAATCAATTTGAATGTTTTATTTTGTGTTTCTTTTGTAGCACTATGTCTCATAATTATTTTGACACCCTCTTTGAAACCCACCGTTCACGCTATCTTGAAAAATTACAATGAATGAATCTAGCGGTATGCTCCTTTAGCCTCCCACAATGATCAATGACCCAGACATCTACACGTATTTGGTGGAATCACTGGGGAGGTTTTGGCAGGGCCGTTGTATAGGGGAGAAAGGTGATGATAACTCTAGGGGCCCAGCGCCCAGTGGGGCCCATAAAAAACCCCAGTAGTCTAATCTTTGTATGACTGATTTATTCTGCGTAAGACCCTGACTAATACTCATAGTACACTGTAAAAACTCTACATCTTTCCAAGAATATTTGTCTTATTTCTTGTCCAAATGTCTCATTTCTAGTCAAAACTAATCTCTTTCCACTTAAAATAAGACTCATTACCTAAAAATGAACTTGTTTTTAGATCATTTTCACTTAAATTCACAATTAATAGAAAAATCTGCCAGTGAAAGTAAGTTTTTTGTGTTTGTAATAAGGAAGAAAAACTTGCTCCACTATCAGATTTTTTCTACTTATTCCAAGTGAAAATCTGCTTGAAAGAAGTAAAAAGTGTCTAAAAACAAGCTATTTTTAATATGATGAGTCTTATTTTAAGTAGAATGAGATTTGTTTTGACTATAAATGACATTTTGACTAGAAATAAGACAAATATTCTTGCTAAGATACTTGAGTTTTTGCAGTGTAATGCTGCATTAGCATCAAAACAAAGAAGGCTAAATAAAAAACCATAATACATACGTAGTCTAAGAAAAAAAAAGGAAAAGTTAGGGGGAGGGGCCCACTTTAGTATTCTTTAAGGGGGCCCAGAATTCATAGCAACGGCCCTGGGTTTTGGCTAAGTGTTGTCTGTAAATAGCCTGATAATAGCCAACTTTTTGTTAGTTAGTTTGTCAAGACAGTTAGGCTGAACTTTTCAATGGAGGGATGCCGGGCGCTGCCCCTAAATTACCCAGGATGCATCAGTCATTCTCATTTGCATAAAGATGGCGCTCTGGTCTATGGAGGGTGGGGGCACATGGGGGCGTGGTCAGAGTGGGAGGGGGCGTGGCTCACTGACCACAGGTCTGTACTGAACCTCGTAACGCTTCTGGTCCTCCGCCGCCTTCTTGATCCAAGGAATCTTTTCCTTCTTCTCCATGGACTTCCAGGCTGCCTCCATGGCCGCCTGAGCCTTCCTGCGGTCGCTCTGTGGAGGAGAACAGCTGCTGAAAACTAGCTGAATACCTACAGATAAACCTGACTGAATACCTGCTGAATACCTGCTGAACACCTGACTGAACATCTGCTGAATACTGGACTGAATACCTGCTGAACACCTGACTGAATACCTGCTGAATGCCTGCTGAAAACTAGCTGAATACCTGACTGAACACCTGCTGAACACCTGACTGAATACCTGCTGAATGCCTGCTGAACACCTGACTGAATACCTGCTGAATACCTGACTGAACACCTGCTGAACACCTGACTGAATACCTGCTGAATACCTGCTGAACACCTGACTGAATACCTGCTGAATACCTGCTGAACACCTGACTGAATACCTGCTGAACACTAGCTGAATACCTGCTGAACACCTGCTGAAAACTAGCTGAATACCTACAGATAAACCTGACTGAATACCTGCTGAACACCTGCTGAATACCTGCTGAATACCTGCTGAACACCTGACTGAATACCTGCTGAACATCTGCTGAACACCTGCTGAACACCTGACTGAACACCTGACTGAATACCTGCTGAACACCTGACTGAATACCTGCTGAACACCTGACTGAATACCTGCTGAACACCTGACTGAATACCTGCTGAATGCCTGCTGAAAACTAGCTGAATACCTGACTGAACACCTGCTGAACACCTGACTGAATACCTGCTGAACACCTGACTGAATACCTGCTGAACACTAGCTGAACATCTGCTGAACACCTGCTGAACACCTGCTGAACACCTGACTGAATACCTGCTGAATGCCTGCTGAAAACTAGCTGAATACCTACAGATAAACCTGACTGAATACCTGCTGAACACCTGCTGAACATCTGCTGAACACCTGCTGAACACCTGCTGAACACCTGACTGAATACCTGCTGAACACCTGCTGAACACCTGCTGAACATCTGCTGAACACCTGACTGAACACCTGACTGAACACCTGCTGAACACCTGACTGAATACCTGCTGAACACCTGACTGAATACCTGCTGAACACCTGCTGAACACCTGACTGAATACCTGACTGAACACCTGCTGAACACCTGACTGAACACCTGCTGAACACCTGACTGAACACCTGCTGAACATCTGCTGAACACCTGCTGAACACCTGCTGAACACCTGACTGAATACCTGCTGAACACCTGACTGAATACCTGCTGAACACCTGCTGAACACCTGCTGAACACCTGCTGAACATCTGCTGAACACCTGACTGAACACCTGACTGAACACCTGCTGAACACCTGACTGAATACCTGCTGAACACCTGACTGAATACCTGCTGAACACCTGCTGAACACCTGACTGAATACCTGACTGAACACCTGCTGAACACCTGACTGAACACCTGCTGAACACCTGACTGAACACCTGCTGAACACCTGCTGAACATCTGCTGAACACCTGCTGAACATCTGCTGAACACTAGCTGAACATCTGCTGAACACTTGACTGAATACCTGCTGAACACCTGCTGAACACCTGACTGAACACCTGCTGAACATCTGCTGAACACCTGCTGAACATCTGCTGAACACTAGCTGAACATCTGCTGAACACCTGCTGAACATCTGCTGAACACCTGCTGAACACTAGCTGAACATCTGCTGAACACCTGCTTAACACCTGACTGAACACCTGACTGAATACCTGCTGAACACCTGACTGAACACCTGCTGAACACCTGACTGAATACCTGCTGAACACCTGACTGAATACCTGCTGAACACCTGCTGAACACCTGACTGAACACCTGCTGAACATCTGCTGAACACCTGCTGAACACTTGACTGAATACCTGCTGAACACCTGCTGAACACTAGCTGAACATCTGCTGAACATCTGCTGAACACCTGCTGAACACTAGCTGAACATCTGCTGAACACTTGACTGAATACCTGCTGAACATCTGCTGAACACTAGCTGAACATCTGCTGAACACTTGACTGAATACCTGCTGAACACCTGCTGAACACCTGACTGAACACCTGCTGAACATCTGCTGAACACCTGCTGAACACCCGCTGAACACCTGACTGAACACCTGCTGAACATCTGCTGAACACTAGCTGAACATCTGCTGAACACTTGACTGAATACCTGCTGAACACCTGCTGAACATCTGCTGAACACCTGCTGAACACTAGCTGAACATCTGCTGAACACCTGCTTAACACCTGACTGAACACCTGACTGAATACCTGCTGAACACCTGACTGAACACCTGCTGAACACCTGACTGAACACCTGCTGAACACCTGACTGAATACCTGCTGAACACCTGACTGAACACCTGCTGAACACCTGCTGAACACCTGACTGAATACCTGCTGAACACCTGACTGAACACCTGCTGAACACCTGACTGAACACCTGCTGAACACCTGCTGAATACCTGCTGAACACCTGCTGAATATCTGCTGAACACCTGACTGAACACCTGCTGAACACCTGCTGAATACCTGACTGAACATCTGCTGAATACCTGCTGAACACCTGACTGAACACTTGACTGAACACCTGCTGAATACTTGACTGAACACCTGACTGAATACCTGCTGAACACCTGCTGAATACCTGACTGAACATCTGCTGAATACCTGCTGAACACCTGACTGAACACTTGACTGAACACCTGCTGAATACTTGACTGAACACCTGACTGAATACCTGCTGAACACCTGACTGACTACCCGCTGAATACTCACCCTGTACTTAGCCAGGTAGTCTCCGATCACGCTGTGCTGCCACATCTCCTCGGCGGTTTTTGGCGTCTCTGGAAGCTTCGCTGTTTTCTTCCCGTCCCGTCTGTCTTTGGCCCCTCCGGCAGCGGGCCACGGCTCTGCCTCCGCCTCCCGACACCGCTCCTGAGGTGTAAACCAGGTAAACCCCGCCCCCCCAGGTGAGCTCACAGTCACACGGGATGTCAGAAACGTTCTTAAAGGGATAGTAGCATTTTTTTTTAAAGTGGGGTTGTATGATCTCCAAATAGCCCCTAAGTACTTTAATTGCAGTAGAAGACTCTCTGCACTCCTCCCGTTAGCAACGCCAGCCCATAATAGCCCTGCCCAGAGATTTACAACATACATTGTTGTGAATGGACCCAAAGAAACGGCCTATTTTCACGGCCTAAAAGAGGTTTTACGTGAAAAAAAATACACAGTTCCATTGTTCACTATAATATAATTTTTTCCAGCCCTTCAAAGTGCAGGAAAAACACAGTTTTTATTTGGACCTAACCACCTCACGTATCCCTCCGCCCAGGGTTAGCGCCCGCCGATCAGCAGTTGGTTAGGTCCAAATAAAAACTGTGTTTTTCCTGCACTTTGAAGGGCTGGAAAAAATTATATTATAGTGAACAATGGGACTGTGTATTTTTTTCTAGGTAAAACCTCTTTTAGGCCGTGAAAATAGGCCGTTTCTTTGGGTCTGTTCACAACACTGTATGTTGTAAATCTCTGGGCAGGGCTATTATGGGCTGGCGTTGCTAACGGAGGAGTGCAGAGAGTCTTCTACTGCAATTAAAGTACTTAGGGGCTATTTGGAGATCATACAACCCCACTTTAAAAAAATGCTACTATCCCTTTAAAGTGACAGGAGTTTCAGACCTTAACAGACGGAGACTTGGCTCTGTGTGGGCTGGCGGCCACGCCCCCTCCCAGTTTAACTCCGCCCATCTTTTCCTCAGACATGACTCGGTCTCGTTCCTCGTCTGGAAGACTCTGAAGAATGACATCACTTATTCACTCTGTGACCTTTGACCTCAGTGTGTGTGTGTGTGTGTGTGTGTGTGTGTGTGTGTGAGAGTGTGAGTGTGGTACCTCCAGGAACCTCTGCAGGTCGATGTCATACTGCTTCTTCCTCTGCTCAGACAGACAGACAGACAGGTGAGACAGGTGAGACAGGTGAGACAGGTATGACTTCATGCTGCCTGTTAGCGTGTTCTTCATCACGCTAACTAACTAACACTCACCTGCTCACAGCGTTTCTGAAACATGTCTTTCTCCTTCTGCGTCATCATCTTCCACTGCTTGCTGCACAGCACCATGCGCTCCGTGCTCGGGACGTCCTTCATGTTGACCATCAGCTCAGCACAGTACAGAGAGTAGCCGTTCCTGTAACACACAGCTGTTAGCTCCTCTCTGTTAGCCTCTGTGTGTCTATTAGCTCCTCTCTGTTAGCCTCTGTGTGTCTATTAGCGGGAGCGTGCCTATGTTCCCACAGCCCTATGTTCCCTCAGCCCTATGTTCCCTCTGGACTCTCTCTACCTATCTGGCCTGTCTAGCCTCTACCTGGTCTTTTTACTAAACTTAACCAACTCCTTTCTTCATTGCCTAAACCCAACCATTGGTGGGACCAAAGGGCTGAGGGAACATAGGGCCTAATTTTCAGTGACAACAAAAGTTAGAAATGAGGGAACATAGGGCTGTGGGAACATAGGCATGACCCCCTATTAGCTCCTCTCTGTTAGCCTCTGTGTGTCTATTAGCCTGTCAGTTAGCCTCTGTGTGTCTATTAGCCTGTCTGTTAGCCTCTGTGTGTCTGTTAGCTCCTCTCTGTTAGCCTCTGTGTGTCTATTAGCTCCTCTCTGTTAGCCTCTGTGTGTCTATTAGCTCCTCTCTGTTAGCCTCTGTGTGTCTATTAGCCTGTCAGTTAGCCTCTGTGTGTCTATTAGCCTGTCTGTTAGCCTCTGTGTGTCTGTTAGCTCCTCTCTGTTAGCCTCTGTGTGTCTGTTAGCTCCTCTCTGTTAGCCTCTGTGTGTCTGTTAGCTCCTCTGTGTGTCTGTTAGCTCCTCTCTGTTAGCCTCTGTGTATCTGTTAGCTCCTCTGTGTGTCTGTTAGCTCCTCTCTGTTAGCCTCTGTGTGTCTGTGTCTGTTAGCTCCTCTCTGTTAGCCTCTGTGTGTCTGTTAGCCTCTGTGTGTCTGTTAGCCTGTCTGTTACCCTCTGTGTGTCTGTTAGCTCCTCTGTTAGCTCTTCTGTGTGTCTGTTAGCTCATCTGTTAGCCTCTGTGTGTCTGTTAGCCTGTCTGTTAGCCTCTGTGTGTCTGTTAGCTCCTCTGTTAGCTCTTCTGTGTGTCTGTTAGCTCCTCTGTTAGCCTCTGTGTGTCTGTTAGCTCCTCTGTTAGCCTCTGTGTGTCTGTTAGCTCCTCTGTTAGCCTCTGTGTGTCTGTTAGCTCCTCTGTTAGCGCCTGTTGGCTCCTCTGTTAGCCTCTGTGTGTCTGTTAGCTCCTCTGTTAGCTCTTCTGTGTGTCTGTTAACTCCTCTGTTAGCCTCTGTGTGTCTGTTAGCTCCTCTGTTAGCTTCTGTGCACGTCTGTTAGCTCCTCTCTGTTAGCCTCTGTGTGTCTGTTAGCTCCTCTCTGTTAGCCTCTGTGTGTCTGTTAGCTCCTCTGTTAGCCTCTGTGTGTCTGTTAGCTCCTCTGTTAGCTCCTCTGTTAGCCTCTGTGTGTCTATTAGCCTGTCTGTTAGCCTCTGTGTGTCTGTTAGCTCCTCTCTGTTAGCCTCTGTGTGTCTGTTAGCTCCTCTGTTAGCCTCTGTGTGTCTATTAGCCTGTCTGTTAGCCTCTGTGTGTCTGTTAGCTCCTCTCTGATAGCCTCTGTGTGTCTGTTAGCTCCTCTGTTAGCTCCTCTGTTAGCCTCTGTGTGTCTGTTAGCTCCTCTCTGTTAGCCTCTGTGTGTCTGTTAGCTCCTCTCTGTTAGCCTCTGTGTGTCTGTTAGCTCCTCTCTGTTAGCCTCTGTGTGTCTGTTAGCTCCTCTGTTAGCCTCGTTATCATCAGTTGTGGACTCACGGTGGGGGTTTAGTCGGCCGTCCGTCAAACTTGTCCTTCAGCTGTCGCTCAGCTTTGGTGAGGACGGACCGGACGTGTTCGTCTGAGTTCGCATCTGGATGAGCCTCGTGATACACCCTCATGCTGTCCTACACACACACACACACACACACACACACACACACACACACACACACACACACACACACACACACACACACACACACACACACACACACACACACACACACACACACACACACACACACACACACACACACACACACACACACACACACACACACACACACACAGAATTGGTGTAACATGGACCTGACCAGGTGATTCCACAGAGACCTGGGCTGTATAGTGACCACGCCATTTTGTAGTGGTGTCTGAATGTTTAGTGATTATTAATGTTCACTATAGTGACTGAATCTATCCCACAATTCACCGCCAAATGTAGTGAACATCCAGTGGTCACTAACCGGAGCAAGATATCCCATCATGCATTGCGGTCACGGATCACCGTTACCACAGTGGCCCAGAGCGACCGGTGTAGCTACCAAATAAATGAAGTAGTGACCGGTGTAGCTACCAAATAAATGAAGTAGTGACCGGTGTAGCTACCAAATAAATGAAGTAGTGACCGGTGTAGCTACCGAATAAATGAAGTAGTGACCGGTGTAGCTCCCAATAAATGAAGTAGTGACCGGTGTAGCTACCAAATAAATGAAGTAGTGACCGGTGTAGCTACCAAATAAATGAAGTAGTGACCGGTGTAGCTACCAAATAAATGCAGTAGTGACCGGTGTAGCTACCAAATAAATGAAGTAGTGACCGGTGTAGCTACCAAATAAATGAAGTAGTGACCGGTGTAGCTACCAAATAAATGTGTCGCGGCTTCCACAGACTCCCACAACAAACGTCGGAGCAAATTTGCTAACAAGCGTTATAAACTGACCACAGACTCTGGATAGCGAGGCTAATTTCTGTTAGCCCGTCTATGGTGTTTTACATTATACGTTAGCATTAAGCTAGCGGACTTTATGCTTAGTTGTGACAGTGGCTGTGTGTGTTTTGAACGTTTTTTCAAACTATGTGGGTTTGTTTTAACATATTTGATTCTTAAATATATATATTACCGCTTAATATATTACTTTACTCCTCTTTTTATGTTGGTACCTATACACCCGTAGGTCTATGCTACACCGGCCGTTACCATGGTTGTATCCATGGTTTCGGACACAACCCTGGTCTCAGGCTCAGTGAGTCTGGTACCTCGTAGTCCTTCTGCAGCTCCAGGGCCTTGCTGATCCACTTGAGTCTCCTCTTGTCCGACAGCTGGGACCACTGCCTCCTCAGCGCCTCCTTCAGCTCCTTCTGGCTCACCTGGAACAAACACAGACCAGACTCAGGCTCACTCAGGTTTCCATAGCAACCGGCTCCTGTTTTTGTTTTATAACAGTGTCATGTTAATTGTCTCTCTTTGTAGTTTTTATGTCTGTTGGTTTCTGTTGGATGCATGTGTTTTTTCCTGTTTTATGAATTATGTTGTTATGTCCTTGTTGTTCATTTTAATGGCTTTTAACACCTTGCCAGGAGGACTACACTGCAAAAACTCAAAATCTTTCCAAGAATATTTGTCTTATTTCTAGTCAAAACAATCTCATTCTACTTAAAATCAGACTCATCACATTAAAAGCAGCTTGTTTTTCGACACTTTTTACTTCTTTCAATCAGATTTTCACTTGAAATAAGTAGAAAAATCTGACAGTGGAGCAAGTTTTTCTTTCTTATTACAAACACAAAAAACTTACTTTCACTGGCAGATTTTTCTACTTATTTTAAGTGAAAATTAGTTTGAAACAAATGAAAATTATCTGAAAACCAGTTCATTTTTAGGTGATGAGTCTTAAAGAGTTTAGTTTTGACTAGAAATGAGACATTTATACAAGAAATAAGACAAATATTCTTGGAAAGATTTTGAGTTTTTGCAGTGTACAGTCGGAAACTAGCCGTTAGCTAAAACTTGCACCTTTAATAATAATAATAATAATAATAATAATAATTTTATTTATATAGCACCTTTCATACATGAAATGCATCTCAAGGTGCTTTAAACAAATCATCAAACAATTAAAAACAATATTAATCAATCAATCAGGCAGTAAAAATACACAGTGACAATAAAACAGTAGCAGTGATAAAACAAAAACAATCATACAAATAAAATTAGGCCAAGTTAAAAACAAATCAATTTGAGGAAAAAAAAAAAAGATAAAAGATACCATAGTCAGATCCCTAATTATATGCTCTATTAAAAAGGAATGTTTTAAGTCGATTTTTGAAAATAGAGAGAGTATCTGCCCCACGAATTTTACCTTTACATTTTATTATGTTCATTAATGTGCACTGTCCTCCTTAAATAAATAAAATAAAATAAAATAAAAAGGGTAGTGAGGTGGGGTGAGCGTACGTACGTCCGGGTGCAGCTTCATGTAGGTCTTCTTCTCGTGGTTGTACCACAGCTGTTGGGGGGTCTTGGGTTTCTCCGGCAGGTCGGACTTCTTCCTCTCCTCGATGAGCTCGGGGTGGTCCTCCCTGCAGACAGCTAGCGTTAGCCACCATGATGCTACACTTCCTCTTTCACACCGTCAGCGGAGTCATTCACTTTGGCCTTTTATCGTTTTATATGATCAGACTAACAAGGAAACAGATCAGACTGCAGCAGAGATGGACAGAGTAGAAATACTGCTGGTCAAAATTTACTCCGTTACAAGTAAAAGTAGCTCAGTCGACATGTTACTGCAGTAAGAGTAAAAAAGTACTTGCTTTTAAAGGTACTTAAGTATCTAAAAGTACATGCTTTTAAATTTACTTTAAAGGGACAACGCAGAGTTTCTATTTGGTTATAAAAAAGTCTGATATTAATGTGGATGAATCTCCGTTACCACTTGTTAATGGTCCATTTTCTATAAATCTATGGTTTTGTCTCTATGGTTATTTTGTTATTATTAGTGGTGGTGGAAATGCTGGGCGAGCCGACCAGCGTTTCTTTACTTTCGGTTTCGTGGCGAGTCATGAGAATAACGCCGCCGAATCTCCGTTTATGGTGGGAACTACGACGGTATGTGATCGTCTTCCAACCTCTGACTTTAATTCTTGATGAATGAAAACATGAGTCTGTCTTGCACCGGTCAAAGAATTTCACGGTGCGGAGGCTCATAAATGTAGAGAGAAAACACTTTGCTTTAACTAAACTCCTCGTTGTCCCTTTAAGTAAGAGTAAGACTCAGAGTAAATGTCTTATTCTTCACATCAGTGAATGACTCTAATAGTTTGTAAATGAATGTAAGGAGCTTTTAACTCTTGTTAGTGAGAATGAACTCTTTGAAAGCAGCTGCACTGATGTGCTGCTTTTAGGGGTTAGGGTTTCCTTCACAGACAAACACAGCTTGTGTCCACACTGCAAAAATTCAAAATCTTACCAAGAATATTTGTCTTATTTCTAGTCAAAATAAATCTAATTATACTTAAAATAAGACTCATCACATAAAAAGTAGCTTGTTTTTAGACACTTTTTTACTTTTTTCAAGCTAATTTTCCACTTTAAATAAGTAGAAAAATCTGTCAGTGGAGCAAGTTTTTCTTTCTTATTACAAACACAAAAAACTTGCTTTCACTGGCAGATTTTTCTACTTATTTTAATTGAAAATTAGTTTGAAACAAGTGAAAATGATCTAAAAACAAGTAAATTTTTAGGTGATGAGTCTTATTTTAAGTGGAAAGAGATTAGTTTTGACTAGAAATGAGACATTTTCACAAGAAATAAGACAAATATTCTTGGAAAGATTTGGAGTTTTTGCAGTGCAATAGGATTTTAGAAAAAGACCTGAAAGTAACCAGTACTTTTCAGCCTTCCTACAAATTAACTCCAGTAAAAGTAAAAGTATTCGTCTTGGAAATGTATTCAAGTAAGAGTAATGAGTACCAAAGAAATCTAATACTCTAGTAAAGTACAAATCCAGTTACAATGCAGTTACAAGCTCCTCTAAAGCAGCAGCAGGAAGTCAGGAAGGTGAAGACAGATGAAGGGAACTGACTTGAATCGAGCCATGTTCTTCTCAAACTCCTCCTTCTCTCGTTGGAACTCTGTGATGTATTTTTGCTGCGGGAGAATAAAGAAGAACATGTAAGACCAGCACGCTTTATCACTGATCATATTTATCCCCAGTTTAATTTATGCTGGAAAAATGTTTTGTTTGGCTTCACTGAATATGATAAAAAACTAAATTCTCAGTTTTATATGATTCATTTGTTAATTATTTTATCCAAATTGTATATACATGAGTCTAAATTTTCTGGTAAGAAGCCAAACTTCTTGGAACTGTCTGCATATGTTGGTCAGTATATCTCCTCCCTCTGTGATTGTGAGAATAAAAAAGCTGTTAAAACATCTGATCTCTGTAAGCTTTACTACATATTTATTTAACTTTATGTTTGTTCTGTCTTGCTGTCAACCCCTGGTGTATTTATGATGGTTTGGTTGTGTATTAATGTTGTATACACTTATTTCATCTAACTGTATTCAGTCCTGTGTATACTCTTGTTGTCAATAAAGTTGTTAAAAAGCTGAGGCTTCACCTTCTTCTTGTCGGGCAGCTCCTTGTACTTCTTGGACAGGATCTTGGTCAGGTCCAGGTTGCTCATCTCCGGGTGGATTTTGGCGTATTTGGCTCGTTTCTCCATGAAGAAGCGGAAGTACGGCGTCAGAGGTTTCTTGGGGAAGTCTGGGTGAGTCTGAATGGGAGAGAGAGAGAGAGGTCAACGAGGTCAACGAGGTCAACGAGGTCACGGGATGAGTGTGTGTTCTTGGTTTCCCTCATCATCAAACTCATCAAATACACAATCCAACAACTCCACAACGCTCTGGTGGACAAGTTGTGAGCTGCACATTCACCACGCTATGAGATAATAACACAACGTTACCACACAGAGTTGTTGTAGAGGGAAATTCATGCAAAACCACTGATGCGTGTTGCCTTCAGGGACAGTTTTTCATCAACAGTCTCTGTATTTCCCTCTAAAACAACTCTGTGTGGTAACGTTGTGTTATTATCTCATAGCGTGGTGAATGTGCAGCTCACAACTTGTCCACCAGAGCGTTGTGGAGTTGTTGGATTGTGTATTTGATGAGTTTGATGAGGGAAACCAAGAAATCCCATAATGAGCCTCCGTAGCGTAGCTCTGAGCAGCTCACGGCTCTGCTCCGCCGTTCTAAAAACAGCTTGCACCGACAATTAAAGGTAACAAACCTACTGCTATGACTATAGGGATTATGGCAATGGGCCAATTTGACTAAATGTTGAACTATCCTTTAAAAGGTATAATATAGTAGTAGTAGTAGTAGTAATTTTATTTGTCCCCGTAGGGAAATTGAGTTGTAGCAGATCACACTCTTGACATTTCATCTAAAAAACAACACAGATAAAAACAGCACAGTGCAGCTTTTACATATAGATTAACACTCATACGCGGTTGCATATCTGAACGTATTCTTGATGTTGCATTCAGGTGAAACCGGGCAGACGTCAGACAGACAACAGACGCTGCATGTAACAGGATAAACAAGCCTCTATGTAAACAAGTGGTGTGCGTGACAACATGTTGTCATGGTGACGTGGTATTGTTTTAGTAAAATGACATCCGGTTGGTTTGCCGACGGCCGTCTGCCTGACTGCACCTGAATGCAACACCGGTGCCTCCGTCCTTTCTCACACTACACAGTGGTGACGGTTTTAACAGGCCGTTTCCGTGGTTACCTACGGTCACGATGCAACATGGCCGCCTCGGTTCGGTGCGTCGCCCACTTATGTCTTTGTAACGACTTGTAACAACTCATTCTAAGGAACCAGAAAGATTTACTTTGGATGCAGCTGTGATTCACCTTCAGGCCTAGTCCACACGAGCCCGGGTATTTTTGAAACCGGAGTTTTGCTCCGCGTCCACACCAGTGGTGTAATAAAAACACTCCGTACACACGCAACCGTGAAATCCGCTACCAAGTGACGCAATGCACGTGTGGAAGGCTGTTTTAACCAATCAAAATACAGTGGAAACCGCTTGGATCAAAAGGCTTGGGAGGAATCATTTCTATACAAATGCTGTTTAAATAATTCGTTATCAAGAAATCCGCTTATAGTGTTCATTTTTGGTCATTTTATGGATGTAAACATGCGCAAAAACCATTTCAAAACTACGTGTTATTATAGCTTTATTTCACAGACTCCAAGTCCAACAATTAAATATTAATTAATTTAATAAAAATGTGTAGCCTATTTATTTTATTTTCGGCGGTGTCCCTTTGACGTGCACTGCTGCAGCAGCCTGCACATGTTGCTGCGCTGTGTCTTGACTCTTGTGCTGTGTTGTTGTGTGCTGTGTTGTTGTGCTGTGTGCGTCACCTGGCTGCTGAGCCACATGACTGTCGGTGCGGAGCAACTCTTTATCACTGGCTGTTGTGTTGTCTGTCAAAACATGGATGAATGAAACATCATATCCACTTTATATCGACCGCGGACGTCACGGATACATTTTCGGCTTTTGGCTCGTTCCTCATCTCCGCATAGGCTCTTTATATCACTGCATGACAGCAGTGACCCCCCCCGCCCCCCCTCCCGTCGTACCCGGTCTGACAGTGACATAGGCTATTGCCTGTTCATTCATGAAAATCATCCCGAAAAACTCTCAATCAAACAAGGTGGGGAATAAGAAACTGTGGCGCTACTGTAGTAGTTCTGTCATTTTAAAAACAGCTGATCTGTAGCGTCACTTTACTGTAAATGATGCTGTGTGGAAAACCAGCTGTCTGTGACTGAGGGTGAGTTTGGAGCTGACAAGAGGATCGCCCTGACGACCGTTTCGTTATATTTTTCTCATCGAAAAACTATACAAATAGCCTAGCATTTAGATGATATAAAAAAATAAATTAAAAAAAAGTGATAAAAATCCACTTTGTCACCTCCATTTTTGCGAGCTCACCTGCAAACCGCTGCAAACAACCTCTGCAGCTGGCAGTGTTTACATCAGCACGTGTGCAGCTATGACGTATACGAGAAAAACAATCACGGTTGCAGTGTCCACACGCACCCGGTGAAACCAACCCCGGCTGAAAACCCCACCCTGGACTCCGGTTTCAAAAAACCACGGTTTCAGGGTTCCAAAAGCATGGTTGCATGTGGACAGGACATACAACCGGGAACATATGTTCACGGTTTCAAAAATACCCGGGCTCGTGTGGACTAGGCCTCAGTCAAATACGGATTTATGAAAGACAGGTTTGATTTTTGATCAGAAAAAGACAAATAAGTTACACACTGGGGCTTTAAAGGGATAGTTCACCCAAAATTGAAATTTGACTCTGAGTTACAGGGGGTCTCGGCGTAGAAGTGCATGTCCATATGACGGTTGCTAATGGATACCAACTGTCTTCGTAACAAAAAGACACACCAAAAAACATCCAAATACCTCCATGCTGCTCGTATGTAATGTCCGTCTTGTATTGAAGCTCCGAAATGCGAAATTGTCCCGAAAAAAATTAAATAAGTCTATATTTCAAGCTTGTTTTGTAGCGGAAGCTTCTCGAAGCTCCTCTTCCCGATTCGTCAAATTTGGACGATCTGGGAAGAGGACGGACCCTGGTTCGATTTGCAACCGTCATATGGACATGCACTGCTACGCCGAGACCCCCTGTAACTCAGAGAAGCCACGGAGGACTCTGAAACTTCTCCCAGCCCTTAGTCCACATGAGGGGGAGGAGATAATGAGTGAATGAAATTTCAATTTTGGGTGAACTATCCCTTTAAGATCCAGGTTCAGAGTCTGGTCTGGACTCACCTTCAGTTTCTTTCCTTTGTACGGGTTCTTCACAAACTCGATGGCATCCACGATCAGTTCTGTCATCGTCCGGTACTTACGCACCTGCAGCACAAACAGGGTGAGTCTGGTTTACATGGGACCAGGTGTAACCAGGGCCGTTGCTATGAATTCTGGGCCCCCTTAAAGAATACTAAAGTGGGCCCCTCCCCCTAACTTTTCCTTTTTTTTTTTCTTAGACTACGTATGTATTATGGTTTTTTATTTAGCCTTCTTTGTTTTGATGCTAATGCAGCATTACACTGCAAAAACTCAAGTATCTTAGCAAGAATATTTGTCTTATTTCTAGTCAAAATGTCATTTCTAGTCAAAACAAATCTCATTCTACTTAAAATAAGACTCATCATATTAAAAGCAGCTTGTTTTTAGACACTTTTTACTTCTTTCAAGCTGATTTTCACTTGGAATAAGTAGAAAAAATCTGATAGTGGAGCAAGTTTTTCTTCCTTATTACAAGCACAAAAAACTTACTTTCAAGTTAGTTTTTCGGTAATGAGTCTTATTTTAAGTGGAAAGAGATTAGTTTTGACTAGAAATGAGACATTTTGACAAGAAATAAGACAAATATTCTTGGAAAGATGTAGAGTTTTTACAGTGTACTATGAGTATTAGTCAGGGTCTTACGCAGAATAAATCAGTCATACAAAGATTAGACTACTGGGGTTTTTTATGGGCCCCACTGGGCGCTGGGCCCCTAGAGTTATCATCACCTTTCTCCCCTACACAACGGCCCTGACTGTAGACAGGTGTATGGACCATAGGGACCAGGTGTAGACAGGTGTATGGACCATAGGGACCAGGTGTGACTCAGGTACCTCTGTTGAGACTTTCTGCCACTTCTGGCGACACATGTCTCCGGTGAAGCTTCCGAAGCAGACTTTCTCCCAGTCGAAGTGCGACTCGGTGGTTTTATACTTCATGCCGTCCAAGTCCGGGAGCAGACTGCGAATCCTCTCCAGCAGAGTCAGACAGTCCTCCTTAGTCCAGTCATCTGACACACACACACACACACAGGCGTCATGAGGATAGATAGATAGATAGATAGATAGATAGATAGATAGATAGATAGATAGATAGATAGATAGATAGATAGATAGATAGATAGATAGATAGATAGATAGATAGATAGATAGATAGATAGATAGATAGATAGATAGATAGATAGATAGATAGATAGATAGATAGATAGATAGACTTTATTGACCCCAAGCTGGGAAATGACAGTGCAGCAGCAGCATTACACAGACACACAGTGACGATAACAACATATAGTAGGCTATAAGAATATAAAGAATAAGATTATAAAGAACAAACTATACATAATAAAATAGCAATAGCAAATAAAATAAATTGTGATGTACAAAAGTATATACAACAACAAATTGGCAGCGTTGACTTTAGTGCAAAGTAGAAACTGTGCGATGTGTGTAACTGTGTGTAGAAAATAAAGTGCGTTATTATACAGTGTGATGGCAGGTGGGAGGAAAGATTTATTGTATCTGTCCCTTCGACAGCGGAGCTGGAGCAGCCTGGGATGGTGATGATGGTGATGATGATGAAGGCAGTCTGTTACCTGGTTCACCCTTGCCCCTCGAGCTCTGAGCTGTGGAGACGCTGCTGCTGCCGTTCATCATGCAGAACCTGACGGAGAAGACTCCGCCCTGCCCTCCTCTGGACACACACACACACACACACACACACACACACACACACACACACACACACACACACACACAGTTAATTCAATGTTGTATGTTGTGTGTATCATGTCTACAGTCGTTAGTGATGTCACACGACGACGAGTACGTGATCTATCCTGGTCACAGAAGTGGAAAATAGGTGAGGTTAGCTTCATGTTAGCATCATATTTGATACCTAGCTTCGTATTAGCGTCATGATACCTTCATGTTAGCTTCGTATTAGCTTCATGTTAGCGTCATATCAGCTCCATGTTAGCTTCATGTTAGCTTCATATTAGCATCATGATACCTTCATGTTAGCTTCGTATTAGCGTCATGATACCTTCATGTTAGCTTCATATTTGCTTCATGTTAGCGTCATATTAGCTCCATGTTAGCGTCATATCAGCTCCATGTTAGCTTCATGTTAGCGTCATATTAGCTCCATGTTAGCTTCATGTTAGCGTCATATTAGCTCCATGTTAGCTTCATGTTAGCGTCATATCAGCTCCATGTTAGCTCCATGATACCTTCATGTTAGCTCCATGTTAGCTTCATATTTGCTTCATGTTAGCGTCATATCAGCTCCATGTTAGCGTCATGATACCTTCATGTTAGCTTCGTATTAGCGTCATGATACCTTCATGTTAGCGTCATGATACCTTCATGTTAGCTCCATGTTAGCTTCATATTAGCGTCATGATACCTTCATGTTAGCTTCATATTAGCGTCATATTAGCTCCATGTTAGCTTCATATTAGCTTCATGTTAGCCTCATATTAGCTCCATGTTAGCGTCATATTAGCTCCATGTTAGCGTCATGTTAGCTCCATGTTAGCGTCATGTTAGCTGTAACCAGAGTGCGAATTATACAATGACAATCGGGGGGGTCAACATTTTACACAGCGCAGGCGCGTGCTTGAGTTAACAGACGTCTGACAGTATCTTGCTTGTTCAATGAAACGTCTACAGTCTGTAGATGACGATAAACCACATTTTACACATTTTTACAGTTCATGTGGCACATAATGTAGCTACCACACACACAACTTTTGCAGTCACCAACAAAATATTCTAGATCTAAACTGCCAGCAAGTCAGACCCCCCCCCCCACACACACACACCCTCATTTCTGCTCAAACACAGAGCCACAAAATGCTGAACCAGAACCAAACACACTGTCTACATAGCAAAGATGATGGCAGATGTGTTACCATAGTTACATGCTCTAATCCAGACAGATTTACATCCTGTACTGGTCCCACTATTGGAACTAATGGATAAGATAGGACTTTATAGTCTATAGGCCCAAAAGCCTGAGCTATGGTGAATCTCATCTTTACCATTGATTCAGAAGTGAGAAACATATCAGACTATTTTAAGAAAACAGCTCACAAAGTTTGATTTTGAGGTCACCAATGTTTTCAGTATTAAAAAGATAAAAGCCCAACTAAACCACCACTCAAAGACTATTAAAGGTGTTCAGAAACGGCCATTTGTCCTGTTTGTTGCACCGAGTTGTCACGAGCTGCAACACGAGTTTACCCGAGTGAGGAAAACAAATTTGAGCGGGCGGGATATTCAAAGCTTGGGGCGAGACCGAGCTCCGTGTGTGTGTGTGTGTGTGTGTGTCAGACGTTTGATTGACGGATGACGGATATGGAATGAACTGAGTGACAGCCTCAAAACATCACGATCTTTCTCCCTTTTTAACGTCATCTAAAGGAACAATTGCTAAACTCATATATATATATATAATGTACATCCCGGGATCACAAACTGTATGTTAAGTGTATGTTGTGTTGTATGTATGTTAAATGTATGTAAGTGTCATGTGCATGTAAATGTGTTTACAATGTGTGTCTAATGTATGTAAATGGCTCCTACCACAAGCTTCAGTTAGCTTTCCCAGGAGACCAGTTCACACACCTTGTGACTATCAAGCCAACTATGATTTTTGTTGTGTGTGTGTGAATAAAGTGGGTGCATCGTGAAATCAATCCAATATCAGTGGCTGGTGAATCATGTACCGGCTGACGTATAATCCGTGCGCCTGCATTATCCAATGCAAAAAATAACAACACACTTTCATCCCGGATTTACTCAAAAATAGAATTTTGCACAAAGTTTGGCCTCCAACGTCTGAAAGATGAGTTATACACTAATTTTATGACCCAGAGTGGGCTCAAATTCAATTTTCTTTTGTGTGTACAGCTTTAAAATGAAATTATAAAACTTTTTTTTTTCTCTGTGCTTCATATAGGCTACACAAGTAGCCCAACACTGCACTACAAACATGCTAACATCCACATCAACTCAACTCTATGTTTACTATGTATACTGTGGAACTGTCTATTTGTGCTGAATGTGTCTGATATAATGTGTCTGATATGACTTCTACAGCACTTTGGTCAACAATGGTTGTTTTTAAACGTGCTATATAAATAAAATTGAACTGAACTGAACTCATTCACTTCAATTATGTTGTTTCCAAAAGGGGGGAAATGTCAAACCTGGCAACGCAGCATGCGGCTTTGTTTACAACCTAGCACAGTGCAGCTAGCATGTTACAGCTCCGCTAACCAGAGTGACTGACTGCACAGGGCACAAAATAGATCGATTTAATAAGTAAAACCAAACGGACGGTAAGGAATAGTGACGTTAAAGAGTCAGAGGAAGCAGCTATGAAAACCAACATGAAGACGCCAGAGAGGGACGAGCAGGTAAAGGCCAGGTGTTCCTAGCAACAAAAAACTAAAGGTAGGAGGAATACAGACACCTGGCATGATATAATTCTGAAACTCTTAAAGTTAGTAAGTACGTGTATTAAATAGCTTGGTAGCTACTTACACTAATTTATAGCGCTCCATGAGACGGCGTGAAGTCTTTTTTATTTTTTTCTCCGACTTGGATGTGAGCCAGTCAGTGACACGCAGGCTCAGGCAATGAAATGGTTTAGTCCACTATAGGGGGGTCTGAACTTTTACTACAAGCATCTTCCTGGCATGACTATGGAAAATACTGTATATTGTAGTATTTATGATTACTAATAAGAAAGATAAATGTTTCAACCCCCCCTATCTGTTATTTGTACCTCTTTTAGGGGGGTCGAAGTCGTAATTGGGATGGTCAAACCCCCCCAACCCCCCCTGTAATTCGCACTATGATTGATACCTTCATATTAGCTCCATGTTAGCTTCATATTAGAGAAAGCTATGAAAACGTATGATTTGTGCTCTTTATTCTCTGTATTTATTTAATAGCCTATCCCCTGGCTGTTGTTCAAGTGTTTGTTTGAAGGTACATTAATAATAACTGCCTTTGTATTGACTATATTTCTGTCAATAAAGATTTATTGAGAAAAAAAAGGGGGGAAAAAAAGAAAAAAGCTTCATATTAGCCTCATGTTAGCTTCGTATTAGCGTTATGATATCTTCATGTTAAAGGACAATTCCGGTCGAATTCAACACGGGGGTGTATTTTCATATCATTTTAGGTCTAAAAGAATGAATCTGAAGATTTTCAGTTTAATCGCTCCTGTTTTGCGGTAGCTGCGTCTGTCCCTGCATCGCCACGGCAGCAATGAATGGGAGTGGATGTAAGTTCCGCTGTTTAGGCTGTTTCCAGCCCTCAAAGCCGCAATTTTTTTCCACAGACAGCGTCAGATGGAGACTCAAACATGCACCGAGAAGTTTATTTACTTCAAGCAAGCCGACATGTTTGTAAAAGTCGATCTAATTCAAAGTCTCCCGGAGTCTCGCGCGAGACCCAGTTGCCGTGCGCGGTGTGTTCAGGAGCAGTAGGAAAAGCTACCGTTGTGTCATAAACACAGGAATATCAACTCTTGACTTGCTTCAAGTAAAAAAAACTTCTCGGCGCATGTTTGATTAGCCACCTGACGCTGTCTGTGGAAAAAAATGTACACTTCAAGCAAGTAAAGAGTTGATATTACTGTGTTTATGACACAAGCGGTAGCTCCTACTGCACCTGAACACACCGAGCACGGCAACTGGGTCTCGCGCGAGACTCCGGGAGACTTTGAATTAGATCGACTTTTACAAACATGTCGACTTGCTTGAAGTAAATAAACTTCTCGGTGCATGTTTGAGTAGCCATCTGACGCTGTCTGTGGAAAAAAATTGCGGCTTTGAGGGATGTAAACAGCCTAAACAGCGGAACTTACATCCACTCCCATTCATTGCTGCCGTGGCGATGCAGGGACAGACGCAGCTACCGCAAAACAGGAGACATTAAACTGAAAATCTTCAGATTCATTCTTTTAGACCTAAAATGATATGAAAATACACCCCCGTGTTGAATTCGACCGGAATTGTCCTTTAACTTCTTATTAGCGTCATGATATCTTCATGTTAGCGTCATGATACCTTCATGTTAGCTTCATATTAGCGTCATGTTAGCTTCGTATTAGCGTCATGATACCTTCATGTTAGCATCATGATACCTTCATGTTAGCTCCATGTTAGCTTCATATTAGCTTCATGTTAACTGTAAAACTCCTGCGTCACTGTAATTTACCCAAAACAATCTAAACCTCCCACTGTAGTTTATAACATAACTCTGTTTTTCTGTTTGTTGATTAAT
This sequence comes from Trachurus japonicus, assembly GCF_045865225.1. Taxonomy (NCBI): domain Eukaryota; kingdom Metazoa; phylum Chordata; class Actinopteri; order Carangiformes; family Carangidae; genus Trachurus; species Trachurus japonicus. The sequence goes on along the minus strand of NC_140923.1, from coordinate 1,786,885 downwards.
AAAATGTTTTTTCCAACAACTGAGTCGTTGCCATGGCAACACATGACCATTTATTTATACTGGGGGCAGGGGCTTCTGAACTACCGGTAATCATTTCTCAAAGACAGTAACAGTTGATAACTAATGAAGAATAATGAAGGGTCAACAACAAAAGTTACTTTTAAAAAGTATTTAAAGCAACAAGGAGGAGTTTGTATCTGGTTACGTTACCACTTGTTAATGGGTCCAATTAGATAAATATATCGTTTTGTCTTTATAGTTATTTTGATATTATTATTAGTGGTCGACTCGCCCAGCATTTCCTACTTTCACGCTGCCCAGCGGGTCATGGGAATAACCAGGGCCGTTGCTAGGAATTCTGGGCCCCCTTAAAGAATACTAAAGGGGGCCCCTTCCCCTAACTTTTCCTTTTTTTTTCTTAGACTACGTATGTATTATGGTTTTTTATTTTGCCTTCTTTGTTTTGATGCTATTGCAGCATTTACACTGCAAAAACTCAAGTATCTTAGCAAGAATATTTGTCTTATTTCTAGTCAAGATGTCATTTCTAGTCAAAACAAATCTCATCACCTTTCTCCCCTAACTTATACAATGGCCCTGGCTGCAGCTCCGTGGCCGGGGGGGAGGCGGACTGTTCCCGCGGTGAGAGGCGGTAGAGAGCAGCCCGGGACCCGACACTCAACTCTGGGTAAATTAACTTCGGTCCGTCGACAACACAGTTCTGGTTCCGAGGCACCTGAACGCCTCACGGGCCCGGGCCAGCGGTGGTCTGTCTCGGTGTGTTGGGACCAAGGGGGCAGTTGTCGGTCTGAGAAGTGAAGCTCACTTCCGCGTTCAACAAACTGCAATCCCCTCTTCTTCCTCTGGGGGCTGGTGTCAGAAAGCAGCATTCCCCATAGACCCCCATGTTAAAAGCCTGGTGTCAGAACGTTTTTTCGTCTCAATCGATAGTTTCTACCCCCGCACACACTCTGAGGGGGGTGAATTTTTTTTTTACTCTGCCGTTTTACTGTTAAAAGGTTAAAATTCTGGCCAATCAGGGCGCGGAAACGTTGAGTGACAGGTCCGAGCAGCTCCGTGGACAGCTGCTTCGAGGCCAGTGGGCGGGTTCTCGGCCGGCCAATCCAACATGGCGCTGTTCAGGCCGCCATATTTGAGTCACAAAAACGACTCCCCAAAACCAATGGGTGACGTCACGGACGCTACGTCCATTCTTTTTACAGTCTATGGTTGGGACGGTAGTAGTGTGTTCTTTCCAAGAATATTTGTCTTATTTCTTGTCTAGGGCCCGTGAGGCGTTCAGGTGCCTCGGAACCAGAACTGTGTCGAGTCGACGGACCGAAGTTAATTTACCCAGAGTTGAGTCTGGTCGGGTCCCAGGCTGCTCTCTACCGCCTCTCACCGCGGGAACAGTCCGCCTCCCCCCCGGCCACGGAGCTGCAGCCAGGGCCGTTGTCTAGAGGAGAAAGGTGGTGATAACTCTAGGGGCCCAGCGCCCAGTGGGGCCCATAAAAAACCCCAGTAGTCTAATCTTTGTATGACTGATTTATTCTGCGTAAGACCCTGACTAATACTCATAGTACACTGTAAAAACTCTACATCTTTCCAAGAATATTTGTCTTATTTCTTGTCCAAATGTCTCATTTCTAGTCAAAACTAATCTCTTTCCACTTAAAATAAGACTCATTACCTTAAAAATTAACTTGTTTTTAGATCATTTTCACTTAAATTCACAACAAATAGAAAAATCTGCCAGTGAAAGTAAGTTTTTTGTGCTTGTAATAAGGAAGAAAAACTTGCTCCACTATCAGATTTGTTCTGCTTATTCCAAGTGAAAATCTGCTTGAAAGAAGTAAAAGTGTCTAAAAACAAGCTGCTTTTAATATGATGAGTCTTATTTTAAGTAGAATGAGATTTGTATTGACTAGAAATGACATTTTGACTAGAAATAAGACAAATATTCTTGCTAAGATACTTGAGTTTTTGCAGTGTAATGCTGCATTAGCATCAAAACAAAGAAGGCTAAATAAAAAACGATAATACACACGTAGTCTAAGAAAAAAAAAGGAAAAGTTAGGGGGAGGGGCCCACTTTAGTATTCTTTAAGGGGGCCCAGAACTCCTAGCTACGGCCCTGTCCGAGGCCGCGCTGAGGCCGAGAGGAGCCCTCCGTCCTCCGGCAGGAGTCACCACGTAGCTTCCGCTGGCACGACGAGAGCTAAAGACGAGGAGCTAACGTTCACCTTTTGGGTTAAATACTAGAAAAATCACCAAATAAACCCGGAAAATAAAAACACGAATAAATGTAGATGTTTAAAATAAAGACCTTTATAAAGCTCCGAGCGACACGTGCAGCGGATTATCTCATTATTTTGAGAAAAAACCGTTAAAATGATAAAATGTGTCGACATCGGTTGTAAAAAATAAAATAAAAAATAAAAATAACGACGTTAAAACGACGACGTGTTGGTCCGGTACCGAGCGGTGCAGCGGCGGAGGTCCAGGCCGGGGGTTTGGGTCGCAGAGCGGGCTGGATGCGGCGCCGCTGCCCCAGAAGCCTCCACTGCGAAGCCGCCATGAAGGTTCTGGAGACTCGGGGACAAACGAGCAGAAAACCGCAGAAATCTGTTCTAAAATCACGACTTAACGCTCACCTTTTGAGTCCGACAGAAACCCGGGTTGGTTCCGCACAGCACCGTGCTGGTCCGGAGGATTTCTGGACTTTCAAAGTGTGTTTTTTTCAGCCGTAAACCCCGGGGAGTCAGGTCGAAACGAATCCGACAAAAGGAGCGTCTAGTCCGGTATGAAACTCCGCCCAGCGCCGCAGGGGGAGGAACTCCGGGGGAAAACATGAGGACAAAGGCGGAGGATGAAACTAGAGACAGCGGCTAAGACACCAGCCACAGCCGCATAAAACTGCCTGATTTACACTAATAATAATAATAATTAATTGAATTCTTCTTATTCTTAATGAGTCTTTTAGTTCCAGTTCACCTCAGTGCATCCTGCCTTCAGACCAGAACCACTTGTCCTGGTCCCGGTCTTGGTCCTGGTCCTGGTCCAGATGTGGACCGGGGTTAGGTTAGGCCAGCCGCCGACAGGACTTTGGCCGGAGGTTCGGTGCGGAGAGCGGGCGGAGAGAGGGAGGAGAGAGGGGGGGAGAGTCCTGGTCCTCCGGCCGCTGCTCCGCGCTGCTTCCCCGGCCTGTGGCGGCTCATCAGCGGCTCTTCAGCGGCTCATCAGCGGCTCTTCAGTCCCCTGGTTCCTGGAGCACAGCAGCGGCATCCACATGGCATCCTGCCCGCTGAGCACACACCTTCTCCGGCTGGGAACTCACCGACCCCCCGGTCCCCCGGTCCCCTCCCACACACAGCCGATCAATCCATACATCAAACCTATCCATACACCTGTCTTCTGTGGAAAGTGTCTATAGGTGTGTGTGTGTGTGTGTGTGTGTGTGTGTGTGTGTGTGTGTGTGTGTGTGTGTGTGTGTGTGTGTGTGTGTGTGAGACAAAGTGTTCTTCTATAAATGAAATATATTTTCTATTAAATACAGACTGTTACATCTTCATCAACTTTGTCCCAAAATAAACAGAATGAATAAATAAAAGGCCCTCAGAGTGTGTGTGTGTGTGTGCTACTCCACAGTGGATGTGTGTATTAATAAGGTTCATTAAAGACTGTCCTCCCTCCATCGACGTGCACGCGTGCGTGTGTGTGTCGCCACCTGCTGCCCCGGATGTTGAACACATAAAGAGAGAGAGAGAGTGTGTGTGTGTGTGTGTGTGTGTGTGTGTTTATGGATGAAGTGAATCACCCAGAGCAAAGTCAGAGATCCTCATCCGTCTTTTATTTTGAAAAGCCAAGACCATTCAAAAAAAGCCCTTAATTTGAAAAGGCCTGGGATGTTTCCTGTTTACGTCAGAGTGGGTTCAGTTCAGTTCAATAATAATAATAAATAGATGACTTGTTTTATTGATTATCAATCAGCTCCTCTGTGATGTCACAACAAGAGTGACAACATCGTGTCAGGTGATCGATGACATCACGTTGCTGTTGTCATGACGTCCGTCACAGCTGAGTCTCAGTCCTCTGATGCCGCTGCTGGTCCATCTCAGACCCGGTTCCCAGGGCCGTTGTCTAGGGAAGAAAGGTGATGATAACTCTAGGGGCCCAGCGCCCAGTGGGGCCCATAAAAAACCCCAGTAGTCTAATCTTTGTATGACTGATTTATTCTGCGTAAGACCCTGACTAATACTCATAGTACACTGTAAAAACTCTACATCTTTCCTAGAATATTTGTCTTATTTCTTGTCCAAATGTCTCATTTCTAGTCAAAACTAATCTCTTTCCACTTAAAATAAGACTCATCACCTAAAAATTAACTTGTTTTTAGATCATTTTCACTTAAATTCACAATAAATAGAAAAATCTGCCAGTGAAAGTAAGTTTTTTGTGCTTGTAATAAGGAAGAAAAACTTGCTCCACTATCAGATTTTTTCTACTTATTCCAAGTGAAAATCTGCTTGAAAGAAGTAAAAAGTGTCTAAAAACAAGCTACTTTTAATATGATGTGTCTTATTTTAAGTAGAATGAGATTTGTTTTGACTAGAAATGACATTTTGACTAGAAATAAGACAAATATTCTTGCTAAGATACTTGAGTTTTTGCAGTGTAATGCTGCAGCATCAAACCAAAGAAGGCTAAATAAAAAACCATAATACATACGTAGTCTAAGAAAAAAAAAGGAAAAGTTAGGGGGAGGGGCCCACTTTAGTATTCCTTAAGGGGGCCCAGAATTCATAGCAACGGCCCTGTTAACGCTGAGTGAAATGAGTAGAATGAAGATACTTTCCTCTTTTTTTCCAAGAGGTTTCTGGTTTTAATTGCATCATTAGAAGTAAGAACGACAGAATACATTTGAACATGTTGCCTTGTTGTGCCGTTGTCTGAATTGTTCTTAAACACGTGAAGCAGAGATGGACGGATGTAAAAACACTGGATATTCATTTCATTTATCAAGTGGGCTCTAATATGCACAACTCCACTACTTCCTGAACTTAATGCTGCTCCTTTGTTTCCTGTCTTACATTATTGGACAACCTGATTAATCCAGGTGTGTCTGAGGAATCACAATGGTCAGACACACCTGGATTAATCAGTTTGTCCAATAATGTAAGACAGGAAACAAAGGAGCAGCATTAAGTTCAGGAAGTAGTGGAGCTGTGCAAAGAGCCCATTAAACTGTTTATGTTCATTACATGAGGATAATCCAATAAGACCGGCCTGTTGTTGTAAACCTAGATAAGGGATTAAACCGGTATATGTAGGTTATCCTGCTGAATTTAGCCTCAAGTCGGTTGGTCAAGTTACTATGGTGATTTATTCTCTGCAGCTAGCCTGCTCCAGACCATAATAACAGCCAGGCTTAGTTGATTCTGTTGAAGTCAGCAGTCACTCTGATCAGAAATCAATGTTTTATACAGTTATTCCATGTTCTTATGTACATATTGGCCTGATTTCTAAACTAACTAAATACATTCAGATGTCTGATGGTTTGTGAAATCTGTAAAACACATTAGCACAGAATTGTGCACACTGTTCTTCAGACAACTCACTATTTTCACTATCTGTGTCTCATCTATGAAATTTTCTATGACCACTAGTAACATCACTGGCTTCTCATAAAAAGCAAATGGAGCAAAAATAGCAATAGATTTATTTTTATTTTTTATAAAATATGTTACAAAATACAGTATATTGGCCTAAATATTGGTTGAGGGAAGAAAACAAGAATAAAATTGTATGAGCAGGCACCTTCCAAATAATTTATACACCTCATTTGAACATTGTTATCTGCAATTTATTGAAGCATCAGACTGCAGAATGTTCTTATATTCAATTAATTTTCACCCATTGCACTTTTGGTCACTTGTATTTGTGCTGTATGAACTTTACTTTAGATGGCAAGAGATTTGTGCAATGTATCAACTTCCACTGCTTCCACAGCGCCAGCAGGGGGCAGCATGACGTCACGGTGCGTCTGCCCGGCGACGCCGCAGAAGAAGAGGAAACAGGAAGTGCAGCAGCGGAGCAGATTAGCCTGATTAGCTTCGGGCTAGCGCGGGGATGTGACGTCCATCAGCTGAACTGTGAGTTTAAACTTTATTGATCTTTAATCCGCGTGAACTCGGACTCTCCGTGACCCGGCTCAGACCGGTACCGACCGGTCTGCGGTAGCATCATGTAGCATGTAGCTTAGCTCCGCTGCTAGCCGAGGCTAGCGCCGTTAGCCGTTAGCTCAGAGGTTAGCATCGATCCCCACAGACTCTCCAGGCTGTTGGAGTGAAGCTGGGATCGATACCCGGCTGATCAGCACCACACAGCCGGAGATAACCCGGGATAAACCCGGGATAACCCGGGATAAAACCGGGTTTAAAACGGGATAAACCGGTGCTAACCGTGTGTGTCAGGTGAGCTGAGTGTGATGTCTGACATCTGTGATTCATCAATGAGGACTGGTCATCGATAGTTAACCAGCTACCAAATAGTTAACCAGCTACCAGAACCAGGTCATTGATAGTTAACCAGCTACCAGAACCAGGTCATTGATAGTTAACCAGCTACCAGAACCAGGTCATTGATAGTTAACCAGCTACCAGAACCAGATCATTGATAGTTAACCAGCTACCAAATAGTTAACCAGCTACCAGAACCAGGTCATTGATAGTTAACCAGCTACCAGAACCAGATCATTGATAGTTAACCAGCTACCAGAACCAGATCATTGATAGTTAACCAGCTACCAGAACCAGGTCATTGATAGTTAACCAGCTACCAGAACCAGATCATTGATAGTTAACCAGCTACCAAATAGTTAACCAGCTACCAGAACCAGGTCATTGATAGTTAACCAGCTACCAAATAGTTAACCAGCTACCAGAACCAGGTCATTGATAGTTAACCAGCTACCAAATAGTTAACCAGCTACCAGAACCAGGTCATTGATAGTTAACCAGCTACCAAATAGTTAACCAGCTACCAGAACCAGGTCATTGATAGTTAACCAGCTACCAAATAGTTAACCAGCTACCAGAACCAGGTCATCGATAGTTAACCAGCTACCAAATAGTTAACCAGCTACCAGAACCAGATCATCGATGGTTAACCAGATCATTGATAGTTAACCAGCTACCAAATAGTTAACCAGCTACCAGAACCAGGTCATTGATAGTTAACCAGCTACCAGAACCAGATCATTGATAGTTAACCAGCTACCAAATAGTTAACCAGCTACCAGAACCAGGTCATTGATAGTTAACCAGCTACCAGAACCAGGTCATTGATAGTTAACCAGCTACCAGAACCAGATCATTGATAGTTAACCAGCTACCAGAACCAGGTCATTGATAGTTAACCAGCTACCAGAACCAGATCATTGATAGTTAACCAGCTACCAAATAGTTAACCAGCTACCAGAACCAGGTCATTGATAGTTAACCAGCTACCAAATAGTTAACCAGCTACCAGAACCAGGTCATTGATAGTTAACCAGCTACCAAATAGTTAACCAGCTACCAGAACCAGGTCATTGATAGTTAACCAGCTACCAAATAGTTAACCAGCTACCAGAACCAGGTCATTGATAGTTAACCAGCTACCAAATAGTTAACCAGCTACCAGAACCAGGTCATCGATAGTTAACCAGCTACCAAATAGTTAACCAGCTACCAGAACCAGATCATCGATGGTTAACCAGATCATTGATAGTTAACCAGCTACCAAATAGTTAACCAGCTACCAGAACCAGGTCATCGATAGTTAACCAGCTACCAAATAGTTAACCAGCTACCAGAACCAGGTCATTGATAGTTAACCAGCTACCAGAACCAGGTCATTGATAGTTAACCAGCTACCAAATAGTTAACCAGCTACCAGAACCAGGTCATTGATAGTTAACCAGCTACCAGAACCAGGTCATTGATAGTTAACCAGCTACCAAATAGTTAACCAGCTACCAGAACCAGATCATTGATAGTTAACCAGCTACCAAATAGTTAACCAGCTACCAGAACCAGGTCATTGATAGTTAACCAGCTACCAAATAGTTAACCAGCTACCAGAACCAGGTCATTGATAGTTAACCAGCTACCAAATAGTTAACCAGCTACCAGAACCAGATCATCGATGGTTAACCAGATCATTGATAGTTAACCAGCTACCAAATAGTTAACCAGCTACCAGAACCAGATCATTGATAGTTAACCAGCTACCAAATAGTTAACCAGCTACCAGAACCAGGTCATTGATAGTTAACCAGCTACCAGAACCAGGTCATTGATAGTTAACCAGCTACCAGATAGTTAACCAGCTACCAGAACCAGGTCATTGATAGTTAACCAGCTAGTTACCAGAACCAGGTCATTGATAGTTAACCAGCTACCAGATAGTTAACCAGCTACCAGAACCAGGTCATTGATAGTTAACCAGCTACCAAATAGTTAATCAGCCACCAGAACCAGGTCATTGATAGATAACCAGCTACCAGATAGTTAACCAGCTACCAGAACCAGGTCATTGATAGTTAACCAGCTACCAGAACCAGGTCATTGATAGTTAACCAGCTACCAGATAGTTAACCAGCTACCAGAACCAGGTCATTGATAGTTAACCAGCTACCAAATAGTTAATCAGCCACCAGAACCAGGTCATTGATAGATAACCAGCTACCAGATAGTTAACCAGCTACCAGAACCAGGTCATCGATAGTTAACCAGCTAGTTACCAGAACCAGAACCAGGTCATTGATAGTTAACCAGCTAGTTACCAGAACCAGAACCAGGTCATTGATAGTTAACCAGCTAGTTACCAGAACCAGGTCATCGATAGTTAACCAGCTAGTTACCAGAACCAGAACCAGGTCATTGATAGTTAACCAGCTACCAGATAGTTAACCAGCTACCAAATAGTTAACCAGCTACTAGAACCAGAACCAGAACCAGGTCATCGATAGTTAACCAGCTACCAGAACCAGAACCAGGTCATTGATAGTTAACCAGCTACCAAATAGTTAACCAGCTACCGAATAGTTAACCAGCTAGGAGGTACAGGTGTGACGTAAAGGAGGTAAAGGTGTGGGGTAAAAGAGGTAAAGGAGGTACAGGTGTGAGGTAAAGGAGGTAAAGGAGGTACAGGTGTGGGGTAAAGGAGGTAAAGGAGGTACAGGTGTGGGGTAAAGGTACAGGTATGAGGTAAAGGTGTGGGGTAAAGGAGGTACAGGTGTGAGGTAAAGGACATAAAGGAGGTACAGGTGTGATAGTTAACCAGCTACCAGAACCAGAACCAGGTCATTGATAGTTAACCAGCTACCAAATAGTTAACCAGCTACCGAATAGTTAACCAGCTACCGGATAGTTAAAGGGATAGTTCACCCTAGAATGATATTTCGCTCATGATCTCCTCCCCCTCATGTGGACTAAGGGCTGGAAGAAGTTTCAGAGTCCACCGTCCCTTCTCTGAGTTACAGGGGGTCTTGGCGTAGCAGTGCATGTCCATATAACGGTTGCAAAGGGACACCAGAGCTCTTCGTAAAAAAACACACACAAAAAAACATCCAAATACCTCCATGATGCTCGTATGTAATGTCCGTCTTGTGCTGAAGCCCCAAATTGCGTAATTGTCCCGAAAAAAATTAAATAAGTCTATATTTTAAGCTTGTTTGTAGCGGAAGCTTCTCGAAGCTCCTCTTCCTGGTCAGTCCAAATCTCGCGTGATTCGCAGTAACCGCACTGACGCCGGCGCAAATCACGCGAGATTTGGACGGACCAGGAAGAGGAGCTTCGAGAAGCTTCCGCTACAAACAAGCTTAAAATATAGACTTATTTAATTTTTTTCGGGACAATTACGCAATTTGGGGCTTCAGCACAAGACGGACATTACATACGAGCATCATGGAGGTATTTGGATGTTTTTTTGTGAGTGTTTTTTTACGAAGAGCTCTGGTGTCCCTTTGCAACCGTTATATGGACATGCACTGCTATGCCGAGACCCCCTGTAACTCAGAGAAGCCACGGAGGACTCTGAAACTTCTTCCAGCCCTTAGTCAACATGAGGGTGAGTAGATAATGAGCGAAATATCATTCTAGGGTGAACTATCCCTTTAACCAGCTACCAAATAGTTAACCAGCTACCGGATAGTTAACCAGCTACCGGATAGTTAACCAGCTACCAAATAGTTAACCAGCTACCAGATAGTTAACCAGCTACCAGAACCAGAACCAGGTCATTGATAGTTAACCAGCTACCAGAACCAGAACCAGGTCATTGATAGTTAACCAGCTACCAGATAGTTAACCAGCTACCAGAACCAGAACCAGGTCATTGATAGTTAACCAGCTACCAGAACCAGAACCAGGTCATTGATAGTTAACCAGCTACCAGATAGTTAACCAGCTACCAGATAGTTAACCAGCTACCAGAACCAGGTCATCGATAGTTAACCAGCTACCAGATAGTTAACCAGCTACCAAATAGTTAACCAGCTACCAAATAGTTAACCAGCTACCAGAACCAGGTCATTGATAGTTAACCAGCTACCAGATAGTTAACCAGCTACCAGATAGTTAACCAGCTACCAAATAGTTAACCAGCTACCAGAACCAGGTCATTGATAGTTAACCAGCTACCAGATAGTTAACCAGCTACCAGATAGTTAACCAGCTACCAAATAGTTAACCAGCTACCAAATAGTTAACCAGCTACCAGATAGTTAACCAGCTACCAGAACCAGAACCAGGTCATTGATAGTTAACCAGCTACCAGAACCAGAACCAGGTCATCGATAGTTAGAATTAGTGAATAAGTTCTAATCAGTCAATCTATAACTGAACTTTAACCAGGTGTGAAGTACAGGTGTGAGGTAAAGGTGTGGGGTAAAGGAGGTAAAGGAGGTACAGGTGTGAGGTAAAGGAGATAAAGGAGGTACAGGTGTGGGGTAAAGGAGGTACAGGTGTGGGGTAAAGGAGGTAAAGGAGGTACAGGTGTGGGGTAAAGGAGGTAAAGGTGTGAGGTAAAGGAGGTACAGGTGTGAGGTAAAGGAGGTAAAGGTGTGGGGTAAAGGAGGTAAAGGAGGTACAGGTGTGAGGTAAAGGAGATAAAGGAGGTAAAGGTGTGGGGTAAAGGAGATAAAGGAGGTACAGGTGTGAGGTAAAGGAGGTAAAGGTGTGAGGTAAAGGAGGTATAGGTGTGAGGTAAAGGAGATAAAGGAGGTACAGGTGTGAGGTAAAGGAGGTAAAGGTGTGAGGTAAAGGAGGTAAAGGTGTGAGGTAAAGGAGATAAAGGAGGTACAGGTGTGAGGTAAAGGAGGTAAAGGTGTGAGGTAAAGGAGATAAAGGAGGTACAGGTGTGGGGTAAAGGAGGTACAGGTGTGACGTAAAGGAGGTAAAGGTGTGGGGTAAAAGAGGTAAAGGAGGTACAGGTGTGAGGTAAAGGAGGTACAGGTGTTGGGTAAAGGAGGTAAAGGAGGTACAGGTGTGGGGTAAAGGTACAGGTATGAGGTAAAGGTGTGGGGTAAAGGAGGTACAGGTGTGAGGTAAAGGACATAAAGGAGGTACAGGTGTGAGGTAAAGGTGTGGGGTAAAGGAGGTACAGGTGTGAGGTAAAGGAGATAAAGGAGGTACAGGTGTGAGGTAAAGGTGTGGGGTAAAGGAGGTACAGGTGTGAGGTAAAGGAGATAAAGGAGGTACAGGTGTGAGGTAAAGGAGGTAAAGGTGTGAGGTAAAGGAGATAAAGGAGGTACAGGTGTGAGGTAAAGGAGGTAAAGGTGTGAGGTAAAGGAGGTAAAGGTGTGGGGTAAAGGAGGTACAGGTGTGAGGTAAAGGAGGTACAGGTGTGGGGTAAAGGAGGTACAGGTGTGAGGTAAAGGAGGTACAGGTGTGGGGTAAAGGAGGTAAAGGTGTGGGGTAAAGGAGGTAAAGGAGGTACAGGTGTGAGGTAAATTAGGTACAGGTGTGAGGTAAAGGAGGTAAAGGAGGTACAGGTGTGGGGGTAAAGGAGGTACAGGTGTGAGGTAAATTAGGTACAGGTGTGAGGTAAAGGAGGTACAGGTGTGGGGGTAAAGGAGATAAAGGAGGTACAGGTGTGGGGTAGAGGAGATAAAGGAGGTACAGGTGTGAGGTAAAGGTGTGGGGTAAAGGAGGTACAGGTGTGAGGTAAAGGAGATAAAGGAGGTACAGGTGTGAGGTAAAGGAGGTAAAGGTGTGGGGGTAAAGGAGATAAAGGAGGTACAGGTGTGGGGTAGAGGAGATAAAGGAGGTACAGGTGTGAGGTAAAGGTGTGAGGTAAAGGAGGTACAGGTGTGGGGTAAAGGAGATAAAGGAGGTACAGGTGTGGGGTAAAGGAGGTAAAGGTGTGAGGTAAAGGAGATAAAGGAGGTACAGGTGTGGGGTAAAGGAGGTAAAGGTGTGAGGTAAAGGAGATAAAGGAGGTACAGGTGTGGGGTAAAGGAGGTAAAGGTGTGGGGTAAAGGAGATAAAGGAGGTACAGGTGTGGGGTAAAGGAGGTACAGGTGTGAGGTAAAGGAGATAAAGGAGGTACAGGTGTGGGGTAAAGGAGGTAAAGGAGGTACAGGTGTGGGGTAAAGGAGGTAAAGGAGGTACAGGTGTGAGGTAAAGGAGGTACAGGTGTGGGGTAAAGGAGATAAAGGAGGTACAGGTGTGGGGTAAAGGAGGTACAGGTGTGGGGTAAAGGAGGTACAGGTCAGGTAAAGGAGGTACAACTTTTGTTTGAAACGAGCTGATTGGTTCTTATTGGTTAATGTCTAATAGGATGTGAGTAACCGTGTCAGGTGTTGTTGACGCTAAGCCCCGCCCCCTTTTTTTTGTGCAGGTGTGTGTGTGACCTGTGTTGACATCACAGCGGGCGTTGTTGCCGGGGCGATGGCTCTGATCGAAGGCGTGGGCGACGAGGTGACGCTGCTGTTCGGCTCGCTGCTGCTGCTCGCCGTGCTGCTGCTCGCCTGGATCTCCACGCGCACCTCGGAGCCCTCGGAGCACCTGTTCACCTCCCCCGCCGCCACCACAGGCCCCGCCCACAACGCCAGGACAGGCCCCGCCCACTCCGACAGAACAGGCCCCGCCCACCAGGAGGACACGCCCCTCGCCTCCTCCAACACCTCCTCCTCCTCCTCCTCCTCACCCCCCAGCTCCGTCAGCGATGACTCCATCACAGAACCCCCCCTCGCCTCCTCCCCCGAGGAGAAGGAGGAGGAGGGGGGAGAGGGGGAGGGGGGGCAGGGGGAGGAGCCAGGAGGAGGAGGAGGAGACGGGCTGAGGAGCAGAGGAGGAGGAGGAGGAGAAGCTTCATCGTCCCAGAGGAACATGGTGGTCAGACTGAAGTTCCTCAACGACACAGAGAGAACGGCTCAGGTCCAACCACAGGACACCATCGGATACATCAAACGGTACGAAATACTGCAGTAATACTACTGTAATACTGTAGTACTACTGGTATAAACCACAGGACACCATCGGATACATCAAACGGTACGAAATACTGCAGTAATAGACCGAATCTTCTTGTTGTTTACATTCTACTTCCTGGTAGAAAACCAGCTGTGATTTGAATGAGATCAATAGTAACGAACGAGAGTTTAGCTATATATCATATTTTTCACGCCCTATCACCGTTTAGACAAATCTGAAATGATTGAAGAAACATTACTATTTCTGTGTGTGTGTTTAGTGTTGCTATGTGTTGTATTTATTCAGTTTGGGGGAATCACGGTGTCTAGAAAGCATCAGTGGCTGCAGCTGACAGGGACAGATAACGGTGGTAGCTAAGCTAACGGTAGCTAAGCTACCAGCAGGACGTCAGCTGTTAAAACCCTCCCGTTGTGGGACACGACATGAAACTACTCCAGTTAGCTCAGTCATGTTGGAACTCAGATATCCGCTGGAGAAAATATTTTTTCATGGAGCGTTTATTGAGTCACTGAGTTATTAAAGTTAAACAGCTAGCTAGCTAACCGTTAGCCCGGCTAATCTATGATAACCATGACTAATTACAAAAACGTGCACACGTAAATAGTAATGTTTGTCCAATCATTGGTTTTATAAACTTTACAAACATCAGATTAGTCTAAACGGTGATATAGTGACATGAAAAAGTAGATAAATATAGAGAAACTCTCGTCCGTCACTATTGTTCTCATGCTGGTTTTCTACCCGGAAGTAGTTGTAAACAACAAGGAGATTCGTCCTATACTACTGTAATACAGTACCGGTACCAAAATGTTGGTATCGTGATAACACTAGTCTGCTGTCTGCCCAATTTCAGGTGAATGCAGCATGAAAAATACCATTGAGTTGCTTGCTATATACAACCACAATGCTAGATGGGAGGAATTCCTACACAATGTCCCTTTAGGGGCCGTGTCCACCAGACGTGTTTTCAGCCTCTGGGCGTCTACTTTCCATTCAAACCCTGTTGAGTCGGCGCTCACAGCGCTCACAGCGCTCAGCGCCCTCGGCGGTAAAACGCCCTCGGCGCTAGCTTCTTTTTGTCGCGGCGCTCAGAGCGCTTCCAGTTGAAATCTGTTCAACTTTTAGAACAGCGGCGCGCTTGTCAATGTCACTTTTCCCCGCACCGACCAATCAGAATCAAGAAGGGGCGGGACATACGTTACCACAGCAACACAACCGGAGACGTGTTGAACACTTGTGTTGAAGGTAGGCCGACCTCAGGGTCCATGTCAAAAGCTGCTGCTAATGCTGTTGTGTATTTCTGACACTCGTTGTACTCAAACTCAAAAGTACTTTATTATTCTGTTAGGAACTTCGTTGCGGAAGGACATCAACCCTAACCCAAAACAACGATCCACACATACATACCACAGCCATACCCAACACAATAATAATACACATTCCTACAACCACACATAAGTACAAGTACTCGCAGCAAGTGTTTACATTAAACAAGGCAGGAACACGGACTTGTTTTGTAACCTAGCAACAGCGGCATTCTGACGAGGGAGAGAGAGAGCGCTAAGCGCTGGGAAAGCAGCGCTGAGAGGCTGTCAGCGCTAAAAACGCGTCTGGTGGACACAGCCCCTTAAAGAGAGAAGTTAAAATGATTTTAATTTCATAATCAGTAGTGATATGTGACCACTTATGCTGACCTGTGTGTTGACCTCTGACCTCTCTGTGCTGACTTCTGTGTGTTGACCTCTGACCTCTCTGTGTTGACCTCTGACCTCTGTGTATTGACCTCTGACCTCTGTGTATTGACCTCTGACCCCTCTGTGTTGACCTCTGACCTCTGTGTATTGACCTCTGACCTCTGTGTTGACCTCTGACCTCTGCCCCCCCAGGACCTACTTTGCGGGCCAGGAGCAGCAGGTGCGGCTCATCTACCAGGGCCAGCTGCTGCAGGACGACGCCCAGACGCTGGCGTCCTTGAACCTGGCCCACAACTGCGTTCTGCACTGCCACATCTCCCAGCAGGGGGGCCGGGGGGCCGGGCCGCGGCCGGCCGACCAGGTTGCCGTGGCGCTGAACGTGGGCAGCCTCATGGTGCCGCTGCTGGTGCTCATGCTGTCCGTGCTCTGGTACTGTCAGATCCAGTACCGCCAGTTCTTCACGGCGCCGGCCACCGCCTCGCTGGTCGGAGTCACCATCTTCCTCAGCCTGGTGGCCTTCGGGGTCTACCGCCGCTAGCTAGCTAGCTAGCTGCTCTCTGATTGGCTGCCTTCGGGGTCTACCGCCGCTAGCTAGCTAGCTAGCTGCTCTCTGATTGGCTGCCTTCGGGGTCTACCGCCGCTAGCTAGCTAGCTAGCTGCTCTCTGATTGGCTGCCTTCGGGGTCTACCGCCGCTAGCTAGCTGCTCTCTGATTGGCTGAGTCACCATCTTCCTCAGCCTGGTGGCCTTCGGGGTTCATAGATATATATACTGACTAGATGCCGCGTTCCCAGGCAGCTCTATTGAGTGGAATGCGTCAATGCGGCGGCCATCTTGGTCAGGGGGAAGCCGTGTCTACTTCCTGCATTAGAGGTCTATCAACCATTAACATCACCATAACTCACTGAATATTCAACCGATTTTCAAGCCGTTTGGTTTATTATAAATGTCAGACAGATATTTATGATACAACAACAACAACATTTTTAATGTATTAAACATACACTTAGATACTCAGACACACACCCACATGCATAAATACAGTGAAATGTGTTCTACAGGGTCTGACTGGTCTGACTGCTGGTCAGACGTTTATATGTCTATGGTCAGTAACTCTGTACCAAGATGGCCGCCGTGTTGACGTACGCTGAGGAGCAGAAGGCGGTATACATCTAGTCAGTATCTGTATCTATGTTCGGGGTCTACCGCCGCTAGCTAGCTGCTCTCTGATTGGCTGCTGCGGTGACGTCAGCAGCTGGGGGGCGGGGCTCTCTGTCTGTCTGTGGTATCGGAGCCGGCCGGCCGCCGAGAGACTTGATGTTTGTTTTTATTTCTGTTGCCATGGAGACGTAGAGTGTGAACGAGGACTCAATGACTTTGATTTTTTTTAATTTTTTTTTTTTAGATCTGGTTTCTTTCTGTAGTTTGAACATCTTCATCTTCTTTATCGTGCCTCTTTTACTTTCTGGTCTCTGTCGACTGCCAGACTGTAACACCTCACCTGCCTGTCTGTCACCTGAGAGAGAGAGTGTGTGAGTGTGTGTGTGTGTGTGTGTGCGTGTGCGCGAGTGTGTGTGTGAGAGTGTGAGTGTGAGAACAGGAAGTCGTCAGTGTAAATTAGATCTTTTGACAAAAGAGAAATTCTATTAAATTGTTTATTTAACGTGTCGTTGTCCTTTGTGTCTCACTGGCGCTGGTGAGAGCTGTTGGCTCCACCTCGGTAACCATGGAAACGGCTAAACCCAGACTTCCGTCCCATCAAAGTGGTTTTAGCATGAATGCCAGCCGCCTTGTTGTAACCATGGTGACTGATGCTGCCGGCCAATCATGGTCTGGAGCAGGATTAAGGTGAAGATTAACTTCATTAATGTTCAGAAAACCTCCACTAGACATAAAATAATATATCATCCATAAAAACATTAAGTTAATACAAAATCAATCAAATGAAAGTGAGGTGTTAAACTACAGATTGGTTGGTTCAGTGTCTCCTGCTTCATTCAGTCCTCAGGTCAATGTAGCTGATCAACAGTTGGTAAATGTGGTAAACGTCACTTATTCTGAATTTATTTAGGTCTATTAAAGGGCAACTTCGGTTTTTTTCAACCTGGGCCCTGTTTTCATATGTTTTTCTGTAGATGTGAGTGATGGATAATATTTTTTTTGAGGTGGCTCCAGTATTGAGCCGGGCAGGCAGCCTGCAGCCCAGCTGATGCTCTTGCATGGGGCAAGTGGCTCCCGTCAAAGTTCGCCGTAAACGAGCATTTTTTTTCAAACTGACAGGCTCAGATAGTTACAATGAATGTCCGACAACATACTAGAAAGGAGAAATTAACGTATTCAGGGTTTTTTCTGGCCAAAATTTGGGTTGAGGCGGCCGCAGGGATACGTATCTCTCCCTCCGGTCAAACGCCCCGTCCTGATCCACATCCACTGCAAGGTAAAGGTGCCGCCAGCTGTAATAGTGTAACATCCGCGTTTTTACAGCTGATTTTAGGATGAAACTCTGAACATAAATAATAAATTACCATGGAGATCTATCCGGGTTAAACAGCCACCTTTGTAGCTGCAGCTCTCCGTCTCCGTCTCCTCCTCTCTCTCTTCACGCTCTGTGCCGGTGGGGTGTGTTTACACTCAGCACCAGGTTTGAACGGAGCGGAGTCTATGAGCCCCAATGAGCCCCGCCCCCGCAGGTACACAAGCAAGCCGCGCATCAACGGCATCTTGCGGTCTGGCCCGGAGCTGAAATCAAACACACCCCTCCTGCTGCGGTCGAGTTGAACCAGTTGAAAACAGCGCCGCTGAGCTTCCATACCGTAGCCTACATTGAGTTTCAATCAAGATTCCAGCGCAGCGGCAGACAATTTCAGCGAGGCCGTGCCGACCACAGGGTCTGGTATGTTGTCGGACACTCATTGTAACTATCTGAGCCTGTCAATTTGAAAAAAATGCCTGTTTATACCGCGAACTTTGACGGGAGCCACTTGCCCCATGTAAGAGCGTTAGCTGGGCTGCAGGCTGCCTGCCGGGCTCAATACTGCAGCCACCTCAATAAAAGTGTTATCCATCACTCACATATACAGAAAAACATAGGAAAACAGGGCCCAGGTTGAAAAAAACCGAAGTTGCCCTTTAAAAGAATAAAATGTTCATTTCATTCATTTTGTCCCTTTGATGAGGGCTGCACCTTTATGTGAAGAGGACAGGTGGAGACAGACAGAACATCCTGACCTCACATCAGCTGACTTTAGACTTTCAGTCTTTATTGTCAGAGTCATGGAGACACGTTCTCAGCTCGTTAACACATCTGGATCATTAGGTGATGATGTCACTTCCTGGAGACGGTCAACACTGAAACACAGACAGACAGCAGGTCACCTGATTGGTCGACAGTGAAACACAGACAGACAGCAGGTCACCTGATTGGTCGACAGTGAAACACAGACAGACAGCAGGTCACCTGATTGGTCGACAGTGAAACACAGACAGACAGCAGGTCACCTGATTGGTCGACAGTGAAACACAGACAGACAGCAGCTTCCTCGTAGCCTGGGGCCGTTGACTCGCTGTTTTGGTAGGAAACGGAACCAGGGCAAGAGACACAGGCCTTTCCGTCAAAATAAAAGCACCAAGCTAATAAAATGCGGTGAAACTCTTTAATTTAAGGAATATAATTTACAAGAAAGTCTCAAGCCATTAAAGGGACAACCAGGAGTTTTGTTAAAGCGAAGTGTTTCCACACTACATTTATGAGCCTCCGCACCGTGAAATTCTTTGACCGGTGCAAGACAGACTCATGTTTTCATTCATCAAGAATTAAAGTCAGAGGTTGGAAGACGATCACATACCGTCGTAGTTCCCACCATAAACGGAGATTCATACAGCGGCGTTATTCTCATGACTCGCCACCAAACCGAAAGTAAAGAAACGCTGGTCGGCTCGCCCAGCATTTCCACCACCACTAATAATAACAAAATAACCATAGAGACAAAACCATAGATTTATCTAAAATGGACCATTAACAAGTGGTAACGTAGATTCATCCACATTAATATCAGACTTTTTTATTGTCGCGGAATTTTTCGTTCTGCCGACGGAGAAACTCCTCATTGTCCCTTTCAGTGAACTTTTTGCTTTTATTGTATTACAAGTTAATGTTTATTTTTAGTTTAGTTTTATGTTGGTGAATACTTTGATTTTGGTGAATTTGGTGATTTCAGTATCCGCTACAGACGGGAACCAGAATGCAGACGAAATTGGGAGTTAACAGACACCAGGCTCTTCTCCTCTCTGAAGAGCCTGGTGACGCGAGGCGACAGACAGACAGCCGCTCATCTGATTGGTGGACAGACAGACAGCAGCTCATCTGATTGGTGGACAGACAGACAGCAGCTCATCTGATTGGTGGACAGACAGACAGCCGCTCATCTGATTGGTGGACAGACAGACAGACAGCCGGTTGCTGACTCACCTGCAGCTGCTCCGCCAGGTGTTCAGGAAGCTCCACCCCTGCAGCTTCCAGCAGCAGGATGCTCTCTGTCAGAGGGAAACTAGAGCCCTGGGAGGAGGAGTCATCAGCAGCACGGCTCACCTGCTGCAGACTGCACACACACACACACACACACACACACACACACACACACACACACACACACACACGCGTTAAGTCAACTTTCAGAGTCCTCCGTGGCTTCTCTGAGTTTAGATGCAGCAGTGCATGTCCATATGACGGTTGAGAACGGAGCTCACTTTTCTTCGTCCAAAAAGACACACCAAAAAACATCCAGATACCTCCATGCTGCTCGTCTGTAATGTCCGTCTTGTATTGAAGCCCCGACATGAGAAATTGTTCCGGAAAAAATTAAATAAGTCTATATTTTAAGCTTGTTTGTAGCGGAAGCTCCCTGCACTGCTCTTCCTGGTCCGTCCAAATCAAAACAAGCTTAAAACATAGACTTACTTAGTCTTCTTCGGCACAGTTTCTCATGTCGGGGCTTCAATACCAGAGGGACATTACAGACGAGCAGCATGGAGGTATCTGGATGTTTTTTGGTGTGTCTTTTTGTTATGAAAAGTGAGCTCCGTTCTCAAGCGACATATGGACATGCAGTGCTGCACGGAGACCCCCTGTAACTCAGAGAAGCCACGGAGGACTCTGAAACTTCTCCCAGCCCTTAGTCCACATGAGGGGGAGGAGATGATGATAATGAAATGTGATTTACCTGAGGCAGACGGAGCTCAGCAGGTAGTCTGTGTACATGTCCTTCCAGCTGCTGATGAGGGACAGCAGTGAGTCTCTGAAGGGCTGCAGCTCCACCTGCAGCCAGCCGTGCAGCACCGTCACCTCCTCCAGCTGAGACACCTCGCGGCCCAGAGAGCCCAGCAGCTCGATCTGAAACACAGACCACGACTCAGCTGATACTGGACCAGCAGCAGCACCAGCTGTCCACCTGCAGCTCCATCTGCCTTTTCTTTTACATCTGTCAAATCATGGAACAATCTTCCAACTCATCTGAAACTTTGTACAGACTTCAATGTTTTTTCCCGGGAAGTCAAAAAATGGATAAGAAGAAACCCAGTCATGTCAGCATTAAAGCAGAAGTAAGCTGAATGTTTGTGTTAATATAAGTCTTAAATAGTTGTATCTTCCGACAGCAATCACTTTTATAGACCTTTTCAGAGAGTATAAACAAATACAGGTGTTACCAAGGATACTAATTAAGGCTCCATTCCATTTAGTGTACCAGAGCGTTTTCTAATGAGCCACACCTGTCTTTGTTTATACTCTCTGAAAAGGTCTATAGAGTGTTTGGTCTGTCAGTCCCTCTGCTCTGCTGTAAACATCCATACACATGATGTGCATAATTCACCCCCTCACTCATCACAAACACTCCAGACATATTTCATATCAGAAAGAAACATACAGTTATTAAAATACTTCACACTTTGCCAAGGTTAAAGATAATTTAGGCTCATGATTAAAGCAGCAGTAAGTAATCTGGTGGTTTTGTCTAACTTCCTGTCAGCAGATGGAGTTAGCAGTCCCCGCCCTCGTCCCTACGTCACCACATTCAGGCGCATCCCTTGGCTGCACACACAGAGAGGACTGCCCCTTTATGCCGTTCTCTCTCCTCATTGGATAAAGGTTGTAGGATACAAGGAAAGTTTTCTCCTGGGCTCAGAGCAGAACTCCTGGTTGTCCCTTTAACCTATTAACCTAAACTCCGGTGTGTCTGACCTCTCTCTGGAAGTCCTTCAGGGTGGGCGGGGTCTCCTCGGCCTCCAGCTCCTCCGCTCCCAGCTGGCGGCTGTAGGTCAGGAACTCCTGCATCACAGACGGTCTGTCGCTCTGCCACAGGTGAGAGAACCGGTCCAGACCGGTCCTCAGAAGCTCCGCCTCCTCCCCCACCTGCTGCAGGTGCTGCTTCACTTCCTGCTCCACCGCAGACAGCTCCACGTTCTGCTGCAGCAACACCTGACACACACACACACACAGAGAATGAGACAGACAGAGAATGAGACAGGTAGAGACAGACAGCTCCACGTTCTGCTGCAGCAGCACCTGACACACACACACAGACACACACAGACACACACACACACAGAGAATGAGACAGGTAGAGACAGACAGCTCCACGTTCTGCTGCAGCAGCACCTGACACACACTCAGTACGTTTACATGACACTTGAAAAAACCGAATTATTGCCTTAATCCGACTAGAACTGGACAACTGAAGTGCAGGTAAACACCTTAGTCCGACTGAAATCGGAGTTGAGAACTCCGATTAAGACACCCAGATAATGGGATTGGAATTCGGTTTTCTCCGTCATGTAAACATCTTAGTCGGAGTAGAACTGGACAACGCATGTGCGCTGCTCCACAACAGTAGAGACGGCACCAAGTGGAGCAGAGAAGCCGCCTGAACCCGGCAAAGTAAAGAAAATAACCCTTCACTTTTTTATTTATATAAATATAGATATGTATGTGATGCATGTAATACAAGTAATTGCATACCAACTCAACATTGTCAAATGGTGCAGTAATATTGTTGCAGGGATGGGGCTCTGTTGGAGCGGGTGGGGGTGGGGGGGTGGGGGTTGTTGTTTATATTTGTATTACTCCTGATTATTTATACTTTTGAATTTATGTACTCTGTACATTATCTTTGTATGTACAAATATAAATAAAAAGACTTGGAGAAAAAAAAAAAAAAAAAGTAAAGAAAAAAACCCAACGTCAGCGCCGTTTCAATGCATTTCACACAGCGCCACCAGCAAGAGGGTTTATTAAAGAGAGAGAGAGAGAGAGAGAGAGAAAGGAAACCCGTATCCTGTTCTCAGCGTGAATCCAGCCCTGGGGCCTCATTTATCATTGTGGATACACCTTTTTTTACACCCTTTTTCCCCCGTTTTGTGCGTACGCACTTTTTCTCCGCCAAATTTGGGATCTATCAAGCCAAAACCTGACGGGGAAAAGTGCGGACATTTACACCCATTTTGACCCTGGCGTACCGTGATTTACACCTTTTTTATACCATGGTCTGGGTGAATCCTCGATTCTGATTGGCTGCTGGGTGTCCATTAAAAAGTGATAATGGACACCCATAAAGATGTTCCGGTAAAATAGCCTGATTACGTTCTAAATATTACTGCGCTGGCTCAAACGCTTGTTAGTAACCACGGCAACGGACACTCGGACCAAAACAACTTTTTTTCAGCGCATCACGGCACTGGAGTCTGTAAACACACCAGCGGTAAGAAGCACTGGACCTCTGAAAACTTTGTGTCACGTAACATTTGAGCCGTCACCTCACCTCCCTTCACTGATCAACTACCAGGCTGTGGCAGAGTCACCATGGCAACACGCTGCCGTCACAGCCGGTCCCTCTTTTTTTTCTTTTATCGCCGACGAGAGTTATTAAATAGTCCGCTCAGCCACTTATTGTTACAGACGAGACGACGTATGATTTTAACCGTAAAAACAACATGAAATCATGACTGAATTATTTAATATGTATTTATCTCGTAAGTGACCATGGTATAAGCGGGATAATGCCCTTCGAGGTGTCAGATTATCAGAGATTAATAGACTTCGCGGAAGCAACCGGTTCACGCCTCCGCGTCGTCCATTAATTTCTGATAATGGACACCTCGAAGGGCATTATCCCTTACTTGAGGAACAGGAGGAATTGGCGACACCGTTGCTGAGTCAGAGAACTGCAGTGTGAGAGGGAGAGAGGAGCGGAGTACATTTAGAAGAGCACAGTAGGATTTTTTGAAGTAATTGTGGTAGTGGTGGACCGTTGATGCTGGCAATCCAACCCGCTCTATAATAACACTAGGCTCTATGTTAATTGATAAACAGAGCGGATTGAGGATTTTGCTTTTTTGCTTTTACACACTAATGTGACGTCTGACAAGGATCAAACCATCCAAGTTTAAAAACACACCGGCAGCAGCGCACACTGATCTGCAGCTACTGAGACTGTTATTATTCTGTCACCTGAGTTAACGAGGTGCACGTGTGTTTGGAGCTGACGAGAGAATAAAGACTGAGACAACGTAACAGTTCAAAGTAATGGTAACTATCGTGGAAATCCTGCTTATTGTTTTAACATCTAGGTGTAAAAAAAAAAAAAAGATTTTCTGGGATAAAGGGGCAGATTACATAAGATTATTCTTCTTTCTGCTCCTGTTTGTTGAGATTTGGGAGGTTTTTGTTTTTATTGTAGCTTATTAAAATGCAAGATCATTATTGTTGCCCGTGTATCTGCTTTCGGAGAAGCGGAGAAGTTCCGCTTCTTTCCCCCGCCCTCCGCATGTTGTCTCCATTGTCACTTTGTTGTCACTTTGTAGCTGCTCCACAGAGCACATGGCTAATTAAATATGCACGTGCTGACCATATATAGTTGTATATAGGCGTTCCGGGGGCGGAGTAAGAGGTGTGTTCACGTGTGCACCATTCTTGGGTCCGGTGTGATTTATCAAAGGGAAATGCGGAGAGTTGTGCGTACGCACAGTTTGATTGATCTGAAAAAGGTGTAAATATTACGGGTGTACGCCATTTTCGTCTTTTCGCCGTACGTAAAACTTTAGTAGCAGTTTTACACCCTCTTTGATAAATGAGGCCCCAGACTGGTGCGTCTGGTCAGGAACTGCAGTTGAGAATTTATTATTAAGCTACTAAGTTGTTTATATTCAGTTTTTTAGGAGGTGACAGAGAAGTCAACAGGACAGGCGGCGTATTAACCCGCTGAAGCAACAGGTGACACCATGAGGGGGCGATGGACCCCGTCAGTTATTAGATATTCTCAGTTACATGTATATTGAGACAAGGACAGAAGTCCGACTTGACACCAAAATCTAATTTTGAGCCGAGCTGGATGAAGCTGCATGTGAACGTACTGACAGACAGAGAGAGAGAGAATGAGACAGAGACAGACAGGTAGAGACGTGGCTGACTCTGTGGTGTCGGCGTGACGTCACGGTAAGGTTACCTGGTAGTTGTCGTGACGACCCTCCGAGATCCTCGGCACCAAACTGGCGGCCGTGTAAATGTCGCCGATGATGGTTGTCATGACAACAGAGAGGCCGCCGCCCACCGACGGATCAAACACACTTCCTGTTTCCTGCAGCTGCAGAGAGACGGACAAGAGAGCAGCACGGCAACGCTGCACACACACACACACACACACACACACACACAGACACACACACACACACACACAGGTACACACACACACACACACACACACACACACACACACACACACACACACACACACACACACACACAGCGTTACACTGAGGGGCTCTGTCAGCAGTGTGTGTGTGTGTGTGTGCAGGGTTAAACAGGAATCTTGAAGTTAATTCTAAAACCTTTTTAAGACTTTTTCAATATTTTTCAACACCTCACGGCCACTTCAAGCTGTAACCATTTACATCAGTGACACTTTTAACTGAACAGTTCTAGTTTGTGATAAAGACTCTAGACCACTATGATACAACAGAATTCACAATAGGCTGGGATAATAAATCAAAGGCAAAGTTTATAAAAAAACAAACAAAAACATTGCTCCACTCTCAAAAAACAAAAACAACAATCTTCATTTCTTTTGTTCTTTAATGAAATGAATAAATTCACACACTTACACAATGTTTTAGGACTCAAACTCTTGGACAGCCAATTCAGAAAAATACCTTTAAAATTTAAGACTTTATAAAGTTGTGAAAAGACTTTTTAATACTTTTTAAGGGTCTTCATTTTCCCAAAATTGATTTATCACCTTTTAATACTTTTCAAGACCCTGCAGATACCCTGGTGTGTGTGTGTGTGTGTGTGTGTGTGTGTGTGTGTGTGTACCTGTTTGTGTGTGTTGTCAGACAGGAAGTGCAGCGCCGTGAGCAGCATCTGTCTCAGTCCGTCCTGGACTCGGTCATCGATGTGGTCCAGGTATCTCGTCCAGGACTCGGAGGACTCAGCGGCTCCGTACAGGTTCCTGTTCACCTGAGGAGGAGGAGGAGGAGGAGGAGGAGGAGGAGGAGGAGGAGGAAGAGGAGGAGGAGGAGGAGGGTCAGCTCACCTGGCCCCCCAGGCCCCCCGGCCCCCCCTCCATCTACCTGTGTTACCCAGATATATATACACATAGATGCCGCTGCGGCCGCCATCTTGGTGAGGGCGAAGTCCTAAGCTTTAGTCAACAGAGGCAGAAACTCACTGAATATTCAAACTATTTTCAAGCCGTTTGGTTTATTATAAATGTCAGACAGATATATATTTATGGTTCAACAACAACAACAAAAATTATAATTAATTTAATAATGTTTTTTTTTAATATTAAACACACACTTAGATACTCAGACACACACCCATATGCATACATACTAGGGCGACCAAAGATTTTCTTGGTCGAGCAGTGGTTGTCATTTATAGCGATTAGTCGACTAATTGTGAGTGTCACGACTTCCTGTATCTGGCCCTTCAAATTAAAAGCCCTATAGCCTTTCATATACAGTTCAGTCATTGATTTTGACTTAATTTTGACAAGACACGGCTCCAAATGTTTTTTTTTTCCTGCGACCAATCGACCAATGAAATCTTGGTCGGCTAATGATTTTTTGGTCGACCAGTGCTTGGTCGACTATTTGGGGGCAGCCTAATAAATACAGTGAAATGTGTTGTACAGGGTCTGACTGGTCTGACTGCTGGTCAGACGTTTATATGTCTATGGTCAGAAACCCCGGACCAAGATGGCCGCCGTGTTGACGTACGCTGAGAAGCAGAAGGCGGTATACATCTAGTCAGTATAAATATCTCTGGTGTTACTACCTGTGTGAGGCGCAGCAGCTCCTCTCCCTCCTCCCTCAGGCGAGCGGCGCTGCTCTGAGCTGCTCCCGGCTGCAGCAGACTCTCAGCTGAACGCTGCAGCAGCTGGAGCTCCGCCCAGCCCTGCACACACACACACACACACACACAGGGACACACTGAGCAGTCAGAAACACTGGTCTGAGGTCAGAGGTCAGAGGTCAGCTGACTCACCTGGATGATGTGTGTCATGGCCTCCATGTTGGCTCTGGCCTCCTGCACCGAGGAGTGAAACATCTGCACCGAGTGTCTGTGCTGCTCCACCAGCTGCTGCACACCTGCACACACACACACACACACACACACACACACACACTAGTGTTGTCACGGTACCAACATGTTTTTCGATACTTTTCGGTACTTTTTCAAATAAAAAGAGAACACAAAAAATGTCATTATTGGCTTTATTTTAATAGAAAATCTTAGAACTATAACATATGCATCAGTAAATAATCAGTAAATCAGTAAACAGTCACTGCTGCTGCAGGATTAAATTTCCATCTATATTAATCTGAACTCTTCCTAAATTAAAACATTATGGTCTGTTTAAAAATGAATATCAACTTGTTTTCTTTTCATTATTTGAGGTCTGAAAACACTGCATCTTTTTTTGTTATTTTGACCAGTTGTAATTTTTGGGAGAAATTGTTATCACTAGTTTATAGAATGAAACACAAACATTCATTTTATTCAAACACACAACTATTGTTTTTATTTTATTGCGCTCCTTCGCTGTGTTCACTCACACAGAGAGAGAGAGAGAGAGAGAGAGAGAGACCATGCATGCTAGTGGTGATCCGCGGTGAAAACGAGACTTATCAACCAGTGTTTGCTTTAATTAATGAGTCTGTGGCGGCCGTCTCTCTCTCACGCTGGCACACACACACAGACACACACACACACACACAAACACAGGCACATGGACAGGTGGCGCTGTAACGGTAATAAAAAAAAGCACCTTGCTTCGTTTGTGACTCGCTCTCTCACCTCGGCTCAAATTACAATGCGGCGACGTCACCGCTGCCGGCGGCGCAAAATGAAAGTACCGGTCCCATCTAAGCGCAGTATAGTACCGTTTTAAATGCGTCAGTACCCCGGTACCACTCTAGTACCGGTATACCGTACAACCCTAACACACACTCAGCAATGCAGTTACTGCAACGCACGTGGTGGAATAACTTTAATTGACTTTAATGAGTCCAAATTGCTCCGGTGTTCACAACGGAGTCGGAACGGAGCGGAGAGGGATCCAGTGGAACGCCGAGCTCAGGTCTACACAGTGTGTGTGTGTGTGTGTGTGTGTGTGTGTGTGTCTGACCCTCAGAGCCCCAGGTGGTCCTCTGTAGTTGAGACAGGTCCTGGTTCAGCTGCTGCAGCTGGTCCTGGATCAGAGGAAGCTCCACCTGCTGGACCTCGCTCAGCACCTGAGGGAGGAACGTCGTCCGTCACAGTTCTTTGATTATTAGGAAAAAAGTCATTTCATGTTGTTTGGTCAGAGAGCCATTCCTCCTGGAACACAGGTGGAAGCAGGGCCGTTGCTATGAATTCTGGGCCCCCTTAAAGAATACTAAAGTGGGCCCCTCCCCCTAACTTTTCCTTTTTTTTTCTTAGACTACATATGTATTATGGTTTTTTATTTAGCCTTCTTTGTTTTGATGCTAATGCAGCATTACAGTGCAAAAACTCAAGTATCTTAGCAAGAATATTTGTCTTATTTCTAGTCAAAATGTCATTTCTAGTCAAAACAAATCTCATTCTACTTAAAATAAGACTCATCATATTAAAAGTAGCTTGTTTTTAGACACTTTTTACTTCTTTCAAGCTGATTTTCACTTGGAATAAGTAGAAAAAATCTGATAGTGGAGCAAGTTTTTCTTCCTTATTACAAGTACAAAAAACTTACTTTCACTGGCAGATTTTTCTATTTATTGTGAATTTAAGTGAAAATGATCTAAAAACAAGTTAATTTTTAGGTGATGAGTCTTATTTTAAGTGGAAAGAGATTAGTTTTGACTAGAAATGAGACATTTGGACAAGAAATAAGACAAATATTCTTGGAAAGATGTAGAGTTTTTACAGTGTACTATGAGTATTAGTCAGGGTCTTACGCAGAATAAATCAGTCATACAAAGATTAGACTACTGGGGTTTTTTATGGGCCCCACTGGGCGCTGGGCCCCTAGAGTTATCACCACCTTTCTCCCCTATACAACGGCCCTGAGCATCGGCTCTATCAAAATACCTTTATGGGGTGATAATTGACCAAAATCTAAGTTGGAAACCCCAAATAAATAACGTGAGGTTGAAACTGGCAAAGGAGTATAGGCATACTAGGTAAAACACGACATATATTGAATCAAAAAACGCTATATACACTATACAACACGCTAGGGCTGGGCCGTATGACCTGAAATTCATATCACGGTATAAATCCAATCCCTTCACGGTAACGGTTTATATCGCTGTATAAATTTAAGTGTAAAAATGATAATGATATATGATGATGATAATGTGTTTCTGAATTGCTTTTTGAAGTCCCTTAGCAAAGATAAATTGATTAAAAATGTATTTATTGTGCAGAAAGCAGATCTCAAAACACTAAATTAAAACCAGCACTTTATGGTGCAAACAAAACCATAATGGTCAAATAAATTATAGCTCATGTTCCCTTTGTTTTCTGTCACTGTCACTGCACACACACACACACACACACACCTGGTTGTAGCGGGACACCAGCTGTGTGAGGCTCAGGTAGGAGTGTGTGACGTCGTCTCGACAGGTGAAGAGTCTGTCTGCGTGGGGGAGGAGCTGAATGTGTGTGTTCCTGCTCACACACCTGAGCTGCTGCAGCACGGCCTCCAGCTGCACACACACACACAGTTCAAAGTTCAAAGTTAAGTTCAAAGTTCTCTTTATTGTCCCAGTTGGGAAATTGATTTGCAGCCAGGATGTCCAAAATACATAAAAACATACAATACCAATAAATACACATAAAATGATGAGGCTACCAGCCTGTTTCTGTTGGCTACAGTCAAGTTTCCAAACCAGGCAATAGTGCAAAATGTTAAAACAGATTGGATAAAACTTGAGTGAGTGAGTCGGGGTGAAGCTGCGTGCTGATTGGCCGAGAGCAGGAGGCTCCTCCTCCTCACTGACCTGGGAGCAGCTGCCGACTCCCAGCATGCCTTGCTGCTGGATGTGTATGAGCGGCTGGTCCAGGATCAGTCTACAGTCCGAGTCCAGCTGGGAGCTCCAGTCCGACCTCAGCGAGTCCCTGAAGTCCTGCAGCCGCTCCGACACCGACGTGAACCGGGACCGGACCAGCTCGGACCGGCAGCTGCACACAGACACACAGACACAGACACAGACACAGTTCTGTAGATGGACTAGAGGTCTTCACGGGGCCAATTTGACGGACCTGAACCCAAATGGACCCGAGAAAATTGGACCCGGACCCGACTGGCCCCGACATTTCTTAAGATCTTTCTTAAAGAGCAACTAAACCCGTGCTGATTGGTCGGGGAGCTGGTGGCCGGTGACGAAAGCTGCCTCCAAACCGTCATCTGCCTCCATCTCAGCCAATAGAAACATTAGATTGTAGTAGCCGTGTTTCAACCCATAGAGGGCAGTAACTCTACATTTTTACTACAAAATACACCAAATTGAAATATTTTGACTAAAATGTCAAGAGTTGGACCAGAATCAATCGACAACACTACTTCATACCCAAATACATTTGTTTTCAGCGGAAAAAAGTGGTTTAGGGATTTAGTTGCTCTTTAAAGGGATAGTATCATTTTTTTTAGTCACAGTGTTGTGAACAGACCCAAAGAAACGGCCTATTTTCACGGCCTAAAAGAGGTTTTACCTGAAAAAAAATACAGTTCCATTGTTCACTATAATATAATTTTTTCACAGTTTTTATTTGGACCTAACCAACTCACGTATCCCTCCGCCCAGGGTTAGCGCCCCCCGATCAGCAGTTGGTTCGGTCCAAATAAAAACTGTGTTTTTCCTGCACTTTGAAGGGCTGGAAAAAATTATATTATAGTGGACAATGGAACTGTGTATTTTTTTTTCAGGTAAAACCTCTTTTAGGCCGTGAAAATAGGCCGTTTCTTTGGGTCTGTTCACAACAATGTATGTTGTAAATCTCTGGGCAGGGCTATTATGGGCTGGCGTTGCTAACGGGAGGAGTGCAGAGAGTCTTTTACTGCAATTAAAGTACTTAGGGGCTATTTGTAGATCATACAACCCCACTTTAAAAAAATGCTACTATCCCTTTAAGAACATATTGGTGAGTCCGGTCCTCACAGGTGATGGAAGGTCTGGTAGTTCCTCATGGAGTCCTGGGCTCGGAGCTGCAGCTGCTGGGCCCAGCTGAGGCCGGCGGCGGCGGCCGGCCCGAAGCGGCTCAGCGACTCTGGACCGTGTCTGTGGCTGCAGAACAGCTGCTCCGTCTGGTCCAGCTCGGCCAGCACCGTGTCCACCAGCCGGGCCAGCTGGGGCCGCAGCTGCTCCTGGATCAGGGGCCGCTCCAGCACCGACATGAACATGCTGACCAGCTGAAACACACAGCACAGCACACTCCACACTCAATACATACATCTGATTTTCTCCCACTCTGTTTTCTTTTTAGGGAATTCCTTTTTCTTTAACCTTTTCCTCTTATTTTACCACCAGAAAGAAAGAGAGTTTTAATGTTAACGACTAAAATGTTCACAAATTAAATAGAAATTACAATCAGTAATCAGTGATATTAGTTTAATAAACAGCGTCCTGGTTTTGGACAGGGGGGGTCACCAGGTGTTTAACTCTGCAGTCAACAGACTGAAGCAGCTTTGAGCTGTGGTATCGTGTGTTAAAGGTGCAGTACCTTGGCTGCAGACAGCGAGGAGCTGCAGGTCTCCAGGGCGGCCGTCAGGACGGAGACCAGGCGTCGCTCCAGGTCCAGCACCTGCAGCTGGAACTGGTCCAGCTGCAGCTGGAAGTCCTGGGGGAGGACGGGGGGGGGGTCAGACAGTCACACCGGGTTCACACCAGACACAGAAGCGCTGCGAATAGCTGCGGAACGGAGACCGCTTCCTTTCGGCGCCCAAGTTAACCGATGGTGTAGTTCAGACCAGATCAGTGTCTGTTCTATTTTGTGCGTGAGCCGCGAGCGATCGCGTCAATCTTGGCAGGAAGTCACACTTGAAACAACGAGAGAATCCGGTCAATTTTCAAAGTAAAGCACTTTTCAAAATAAAATACAGCGATTGACAAATGCGACCATATTTATATTTAACAGACTCTCAACAGAGAACAAGAGAGATGAAAACACACACACACACAGGATAGGGAGACACGGGGTGGGCTGGCTGCAGGGAAAGAGCGAGAGAGGAGGAGACGAGTTGTCAAGTGAAGGACGACGTGAAATGAATCTTGGAAGTGAAGTACAGGGAGTTGTTTGACCCACAGCACGGTGTTATAATTATATGAGGTTATTTACTTATCCATGATGTAAAACACACAGCTCTGAATGTGAGTAAACAACAGCTGAAGCGCTTGCGACCGCCGCGGAGAAATCAGCGTCTGGTGTGAACAGGAGGGACGAGCTCCGTGGCGCTTCGCCGTCCGGTGTGAACCCGGCATCAGTCAGACAGGAAGCAGCTGAGCTCACCTGGTCGTCGGGGTCGGTCAGCTGAGCTCACCTGGTTGCCGGGGTCGGTCAGCTGAGCTCACCTGGTCGTCGGGGTCGGTGGGGTCGCGGCTCCACTCCGACAGCACGGCGACGTGGCGCAGGAAGTCCTGGTGCAGGTCCTGGACCAGACCGGTCCACTTGCTGCTGCCGACGCCGGACACCACGGCCTCGTCCAGCCGCCGCAGCTGCAGGCTGACGGACAGCGCCTCCTGCAGGGGGGGGGGGGGGGGGGGCTTAAAAGGATAGTTCACCCAAAACTCATGATCTCCTCCCCCTCATGTGGACTAAGGGCTGGGAGAAGTTTCAGAGTCCTCCGTGGCTTCTCTGAGTTACAGGGGGTCTCGGCGTAGCAGTGCATGTCCATATGACGGTTGCAAATGGATACCAACTGTCTTCATAACAAAAAGACACACCAAAAAACATCCAGATACCTCCATGCTGCTCATATGTAATGTCCGTCTGGTATTGAAGCCCCGAAATGAAAAATTGTCCCGAAAAAAATTTAATAAGTCTATATTTCAAGCTTGTTTGCAGCGTCCAAATCTGTCCAAATCTCGCAAGATTTGCACCGGCGTCATTGCGATTGAGCTTCCGCTACAAACAACCTTAAAATATAGACTTATTTAATTTTTTTTGGAACAATTTCTCATGTCGGGGCTTCAATACAAGACGGACATTACATACGAGCAGCATGGAGGTATCTGGATGTTTTTTGGTGTGTCTTTTTGTTAAAAGTGAGCTCCGTTCTCAACCGTCATACGGACATATGGAGCCCCGTCGAAATTTTGAGTGAACTACCCCTTTAACACCTCAGTCTCACCTCACACTGAGCCCTGTGTGTGTGTGTGTGTACCTGCAGACCCTGCAGACGCAGCTGGAACTTGTCCAGGTGGATGAAGACCAGGTGTGACGGGAAGTTCCAGCTCTGCAGACACACAGCGAAGCTCCGTCACTTCCTGTTTTACTTTGAAAAGACTCCCTGACTTCCTGTGTGTGTGTGTGTGTGTGTCCACACCAACGCTGCGTTCAAAACCGCTCCGAAGTCGGAAAAACACAAACTCCGAGTTGTCAAAGAAGAACTCAGAAATCATTTCATAGCTCCGATTTTATGACATGACGTCACGACAACATCAACACACGGCGCCATGCCTTCGTCTTCAACGGTTACAATTTAAACATTTAAGTTGTTTGTTGAGGTTTTAATGCATATTTTTCCCTATGCATTGACTGATTGATTGATTGATTGATTGATTGATTGATTGATCAGATTTTAAAACACAAATAGATTGACCTGAAGACCACAACTACATGTGTAACATTGTTTACTAGTGTAATGTAATGGTCCAGGTGTGTGAGGGTTTTCTCTAGGCTGTAACTCTGTAACTCTCTCCTGCCTCCTAAACAAACCTTCTGCTGCTGCTGCATCTTTATATCTTTGTATTCAACAGCTGGGTTTCCATCCAAATGTATCAAATTTAAGAGCGGATTTTGTGAAAATGCGCAGAAAGCAAATGCGAATTTATGACCGTTTCCATTCATTATTGTTTTGCGATTAGGAGGAGTGCACCGTGAGATTATGTCATAACTGACACTCAACATCATGGACAGTTTACGTACTTTCCAGACTATAGACGTACCTGTATAAGCCGCACCAGCTACATTTTTAAAGAAAATACTGTACATATAGGCCGCACTTGAATATAAGCGTCAGGTTTTCATGTTGTGACAGAAAGACAGTAGAACTGTGACAGTCTGTTCTGGTTACGCTCCTCTCCTCCATGTGCATGTGTTGACAATGAAGCCGGTGAAAAATCAATAAATGGAGCGGTGGATAACGTTACATAACATATACGATGTTACGGCGTGTGTTTGTGTCGTCTTAACCGTCATCAAAAGATTACGGGTTACGGAGCGCGTTGTGTTTGTGTCGCGGGGTGCAGAGAGGAGAGCTGGGACACCGGGGCGTCGCTGGGTGAAGTCCAGCAGCTTCACCCACAAACTCTGCCTCAATTCACATCATCTGTTTCCATCACAAAAAGTTGCATTTTCCTTTAATCGATACGCTGACAAATCCCCCCCCTCCAAGCGTATAAACTTTTACTGCCTTTTTTCGAATTTCTGGCGTTTCCATCCAAGTATTTATTCGCATATTTTGAAAATGCGAATAAAAAAAGGTGGATGGAAACGCAACTAGTGACGAGCCACATTACACCAAACTTCCCTCTGGTATCGGTGTGTCTCTTCTTCCCAGCTCCTGCAGCGTGAACGCAACGATGTCGGAGGTTGGACACTTCGTAGTTGTTTTGAGGCAGCGTAGCAGCAGCGTAGCAGCAGCTGTGGTACCTGGTTCTGGAGGTCCAGCTCGGCCCGGGTCCGTCTGTAAACCTCCCTGAAGCTCTGCAGGTTCCACAGCACCAGGCCCACGTCGTCCAGCACCGGACCGGGGTCTGAGCCCAGACCGGACAGGACCGCCGGGCCCCGCAGGAACTCACGGCTCTGAGGAGGAGGAGGAGGAGACTCTGGTCATCACACACAGACACAGACACACACACACACACACACACACACTGACACACACACACACAGAGACAGACAGACAGGGACAGACACACACACACACTGACACACACACACACACAGAGACAGACAGCCCTAGTACCAGGTGTATGAGCAGGTTGCAGAGCTCCTGCAGCAGAACCACCATCCTGGAGGGTTTACAGTAGAACTGAGACCGGGTCCAGACCTGACGGACCTCCTCCAGCACACACTCCATCTGCTCCCCCAGCTGGCACACACACACACACACACACACACACACACACACAGGTCAGTTACAGCCTGATGATGTCACAGCAGCACCTGGTCCAGACAGGTGAGTAGTAGTGATGCACATGATTAACCGTTTAACCGTTTAACCGTTAACCCATAACAAGAACTTTGACCCATTAATACTATCGGTTTTCAGTGTTGGGCAGTAGCGTTGTTAGTAACTTAACTACATTTCTCAGTAGCGTGGTCGTAGCGTCGCTGTTTTCTACATCAAACAGCTTTTCAGTAGTTAAGCTATTTTACTGATCAGTAGCGCGGTAGCGTCCACAGAAGCTACATTTCCCCAGGCATCTCTAGACCTTAAACGCACCGCTTCCATGTGACGTCATGTAGCTACGTATCCTCCTGCTGACGCCCGTCTGCTGCAGCGGGGCAGCACGAAGCAGGTGACAACTTTATGTTTCTAGTCGAGTCCTCAGAGAACAACCTAACGTTACACGTTCTCAGCTTCCTCTGCAACACAAACATGAAGCTGTGCTCAACGTCCAACACGTCAGATAGCGGTTTGAGGACACATTCACATTAAAGGACAATTCCAGGCGAATTCAACTCGGGGGTGTATTTTCCTATCATTTTAGGTCTAAAAGAATGAATCTGAAGATTTTCAGTTTAATTGCTCCTGTTTTGCGGTAGTTGCGTCTGTCCCCGCGTCGTCACGGCAGCAATGAATGGGAGTGGATGTAAGTTCTGCTGTTTAGGCTGTTTCCTCCCTCAAAGCCACAGACAGCGTCAGATGGAGACTCAAACATGCACCGAGAAGTTTATTTACTTCAAGCAAGCCGACATGTTTGTAAAAGTCGATCTAATTCAAAGTCTCCCGGAGTCTCGCGCGAGACCCAAGTTGCAGTGCTGGTGTGTTCAGGCGCAGTAGGAGCTACCGCTTGTGTCATAAACACAGGAATATCAACTCTTTACTTGCTTCAAGTGTACATTTTTTTCCACAGACAGCGTCAGATGGCGACTCAAACATGCGCCGAGAAGTTTTTTTTCCTTGAAGCAAGTCAAGAGTTGATATTCCTGTGTTTATGACACAAACGGGAGCTTTTCCCACTGCACCTGAACACACCAGCACGGCAACTGGGTCTCGCGCGAGACTCCGGGAGACTTTGAATTAGATCTAGTTTTACAAACATGTCGGCTTGTTGAAGTAGATAAACTTCTGGCTGCATGTTTGAGTCTCCATCTGACGCTGTCTGTGGCTTTGAGGGATGGAAACAGCCTAAACAGCAGAACTTACATCCACTCCCATTCATTGCTGCCGTGGCGACGCGGGGACAGACACAACTACCACAAAACAGGAGAATTAAACTGAAAATCTTCAGATTCATTCTTTTAGACCTAAAATGATATGAAAATACACCCTTGAGTTGAATTCGCCTGGAATTGTCCTTTAAGGTATTTTCCCGAAGCACACAACACAACAATCGCCAGCTAAGCTCACAATTCAGTCAGAAAACATCAAACGTGTGTGTGTGCGTATGTGTGTGTGTGTAGAAGGGCATTTAGGCAGGAAGAGGCAGGACAAATGACAAGAGAAGCTGTTACTCAAATATTATTTTTGCTGTTTTTTTAAACTATTAAAATGAACATTTTTTGCCGATCGGTTTGTCTTAAAGTTTTTTTGATCACTAGAGATCAGTGACTTGGAATGAAGTTGGTTTGATGTAAAAAAATAAAAATAAAAAAAAAGCTTTGATGTAGCTACTTTAGTCATGTTATTGTAGCGTAGCTTGCTACATTTCTCTGGTGGGAAGCTTCAGTGTAGTGAAGCTTCATTTCATGTAGAGGAACTTGTAGCTTAGCTCACTACATTTTCCAAGTAGCTTGCCCAACACTGTCGGTTTTTTATTTATTTATTATTATACCATGGTCTTGGTGAATCCTCGATTCTGATTGGCTGCTGGGTGTCCATTAAAAAGTGATAATGGACACCCATAAAGATGTTCCGGTAAAATAGCCTGATTACGTTCTAAATATTACTGCGCTGGCTCAAACGCTTGTTAGTAACCACGGCAACGGACACTCGGACCAAAACAACTTTTTTTCAGCGCATCACGGCACTGGAGTCTGTAAACACACCAGCGGTAAGAAGCACTGGACGTCTGAAATAATACTTTGTGTCACCGTAACATTTAAGCCGTCACCTCACCTCCCTTCACTCATCAACTACCAGGCTGTGGCAGAGTCACCATGGCAACACGCTGCCGTCACAGCGGGTCCCTCTTTTTTTCTCTTTTATCTCCGACGAGAGTTATTAAATAGTCCGCTCAGCCGCTTATTGTTACAGACGAGACGACGTATGATTTTAACCGTAAAAACAACATTAAATCATGACTGAATTATTTAATATGTATTTTTCTCGTAAGTGACCATGGTATAAGCGGGATAATGTGTCCGATTATCAGAGATTAATGGACTTCGCGGAAGCAAGGAGGACGGTTGCGTCGTCCATTAATTTCTGATAATCGGACACCTCGAAGGGCATTATCCCATACTTAGCTCCTTATGTGGTCAACTCATGGGGGCGTGTCGACACGTGCAGAGTTCACTGCCTTCAGTCCAGTGTTAATTTTGACAACAAATTCTAATTTAGTTTTAGTCTTAGTCTTTTGACTAAAATACAATTTAGTTGTAGTCATATTTTAGTCATCTGAAATATTTTAGTTTTAGTCTAGTTTTAGTCGACAAAATATCTTTAGAATTTTAGTCAGCTAAAATTACAGTGGATTTAGTCGACAAAATGTTTCTCCAGAATATCCAGTCATTGGAATTATCCATCAATCTGTTATGGAATGGTATTAAGGTTTGAGTCTACAATACAAGCACAGAAACAGTTGTAATATGGTGCACTTTGTTTTATTCATGTTCTTTTAACTTTCATGTTAATACTGAGTTTCAATCAAATTGCTTTGGTTTTCTTTGGAACAGTTTAGTCAGTCTCCCATCTACTATCTCCATCATTAGCACAAAGTCCTCAGCTGCAGTTGTGAGTGGTAAATGTGTGTGTCCAGTCCATCTGGCCTGCTCCTTGGTCTGTTGTTCTAGAAGAACTGAGGGAAGCTGTAGAGATGAACTGCTGCTGGGCTGCAGCACTAGCTTTTCTATCTCCACTTGGTCCATGGTCATCTGTGTCATCATCAGAGTCTTCTGTATCTGTGAGGGTGAATAAGGGGGGAATCAAGTTGTGATCTTTGTCGCTCAGTCCTCCCAGATCTCTCTGTCACACTATACACACACACACGCAGGCACACATGCACGCGCTTGCACACGCACACACACGCGCAACGAATCAATCTTCTAATCAATACAATTCAGAGGTGGTTTCCTTTAGCTTCTATTGCATTTCATGTTTAGTCCTATAAACACGGTGGTTTGTCTGATAATATAACTTTAGCGTGTGTGCTTACCGTCGCGTGTTCTGGATGAGCTCTGTGTAGATGATGCTTCACGTTGCTGGTGTGTGGATCGATGTGGGTCCCCGCGATTTCTGCTCCGGTTTACAGGGGGTCCTGGGCATTGTCCTTGTTGTCATATGTGAAGTGTGTGACCAGATGTCATTTCTTCGTTTCCGTCCTAAACTCAGCGCTGATATTTCCGTGGTGTTGTGTTCATAACTCATGCTGTCGCGCTCGGAGCGCGTGCACCGCAGGACGCTAAAGAGCGAGGCCAGTTTTATTTTGAAACTTTTCATGTGCCGCGGCTGTGGCTCTGCTTCCGGAGAAATCAACATGATTGGACCTCTTCTCCATTCGTCCCTCCCTAACATTTTCGTCTCGTTTTTATTCGTTGACTAAATTGTTTATTAATTTCATCATCGTCTTCGTCATCACAGCTGACTTTTTATTTAGTTTTTATTTAGTTTTCGTCCGTGAAAAAGGTTCGTTGACGAATATATTTCGTCATAGTCTTCGTCAACGAAATTAACACTGCTTCAGTCATATTTCACAGCAGAAAGTTACACGGGAGGACTGATAGTATGAGCAGCAGCCGCCGTGAAGGAAGGTCAGACAATAAATGTAGCTACACAGACATGTGTAGACAGACATGTGCATCACCTGTAACAACGGCGCTGAAGAAAAAAAAAAGACCATCACCAACAATGCAGAGATGTCAGTTCTTTTGTAAAACCCATATTCCTCCACCAGGAGGCGCTGACATTGGACCGATGCTGTCCTTACTCTCTTCTCCACTGCTCTATGCGCCGCCAGCGTCTTGATCTTATCAGTTAACGGTTAATAATGGGTTAACGAGCGTCGGTTATCGGTGCATCCCATAGTGAACAGCTGCACCTGGTCATACTGCAGCTGCTGCACCTCCTCCAGCTGCTGCTCCAGACCGCTCAGCTTCTCAGTCACGTCCCGTGCCTCCTCCACGCCTGGCAACACACACACACACACACACACACACACACACACACACACACACACACACACACACACACACACACACACACACGGCAGCTCATCAGTGTTTGTTGTTATTAGAAATATGTCTGTCCTAAAAGCATCTGTTATCTTGTTTAAAAACCTCACTTTTAGTGCAGAGAGTCATAAATATATCAGCAGACATGCAGCTGTAGGAAACTTTACATCACCTAAAGCCAGATCTAACGCCATCAAGCGCACTGTGTTGTATAGAGGTATGAAAGAATGGAATTCACTGCCGAAAAATATCTCACCACGAACACAGAGAAATT
The DNA here is from genome assembly GCF_045865225.1 of Trachurus japonicus. Taxonomy (NCBI): domain Eukaryota; kingdom Metazoa; phylum Chordata; class Actinopteri; order Carangiformes; family Carangidae; genus Trachurus; species Trachurus japonicus. The sequence continues at coordinate 1,747,143 of NC_140923.1, read as the reverse complement.
CAAAATATTAATATAACAGCATTTATCAAAGTAAGACAACATGGTATATTTATATATGGAGTATATTTCGATGGATATAGGATATGTGTTATTATAATGTATATTCTGTAGAATGAATGTATATACAAGTATGATGTGTGATGTGTAATGATGTACAGTATAGAGAGCCTAAGCGGAAGCAGGAAGTAACGGTCACCATGGGACCTCAACTCTGAAGAACTCGCCATTCAAATGAACGGGACGGAAAATTTTATTTCGTGATCCGTTTGAATTGTGCCATGAGAAAAAACTCTGTCCTCTACCTGTTTAAAACATCACGTTTCATGAAGAGAAATCAGCTGTTTGTTGTAAAACTATTGTAGAATAAAATTCAGAAGAATCTGTAAGCAGAAAGACTACAAGTCACGTAGGTGACGTCACCATGGCGACCAGATGCCGCCCTTTCCCGTGTCAGTTGGTGACGTATTTCTTGTGGGACACAGATCTGTATCCGTAGAGCGGTCTTTACACTAAATACATTCTTCTGTTGCCGTTTTATGATAAACGGCTGATTTCTCTTCATGAAACGTGATGTTTTAAACAGGTAGAGGACTGAGTTTTTTCTCATGGCGCAATTCAATCGGATCACGAAATAAAATTTTCAGTCCCGTTCATTTGAATGGCGAGTTTTTCAGGGTTGAGTTCCCATGGTGCCGTTACTTCCTGCTTCCGCTTAGGCTCTCTATACATATATGATATGTAGAAATGTGGGTAATAGGATTAGTATGTGAACAATTAATATAAGGAAGAATGAATGAAGCACAGTTAAGAAATGTAAACACTCACTCTGTTTTTGTTTTGTTAGGTGAAGCATATCGCTCACTTGTTTTTTTTTTTTTTTTTTAACAATCAGCTCACAGGTGAGAGGTGAGAGTGAGCTGTACCTTCCTGGACGTCCCGGTAGATGTCCCTCAGCGTGGACCAGTAGACGCTCTCCGTCGTCTGGACGATGGACGCCACCTGCTGCCCCCTGCTGCTCATCAGCTGACACAACAACAACACACAGGTTTCATCAGCTCATTGATGTTGTCATTGGTGTCTCCATAGCAACACGTATGGTGCAGGTGTCTGGTTGTGCCTGGTTCTGCCGACCCACCTGGTTCTGGATGAAGAGCAGGTTCTTCAGCCGGTTCCTCCAGAAGTGGAACTCCTCGGCGGGAAGCGGCTTCAGTCCGTCCACCAGCGCCTGAGACGAGTCCTGCTGCAGGAACTCTGACACCAGCTCCGCCCACTCGATGATCATCCAATCACAGGCGTGGAGCAGCTTCAGGTCCGGCTCAGGTGACCTGGAGGAGGAGAGGAGCTGTCTTCACCTGTTCACCTGTTTACCTGCTGTCAGCCAATCACAGTCACCTGTTCACCTGCTGTCAGCCAATCACAGTCACCTGTTCACCTGGCTGTGACCAGCCTTCACCAGCCTTCACCTGTGACCAGCCTTCATCTGGCTGTGACCAGCCTTCACCAGCCTTCACCTGTGACCAGCCTTCACCTGTTGGACCAGCCTTCACCAGTTGAACCAGCCTTCACCAGCCTTCACCTGTTGGACCAGCCTTCACCAGCCTTCACCAGTTGAACCAGCCTTCACCAGCCTTCACCTGTTGGACCAGCCTTCACCAGCCTTCACCAGTTGAACCAGCCTTCACCAGCCTTCACCTGTTGGACCAGCCTTCACCTGTTGAACCAGCCTTCCCCAGCCTTCCCCAGCCTTCATCCCTTACCCTTCGTCGGCCTGGTCCGGTTGGGGCAGGAAGGTGTGGCCTTCGATCTGAGCCTTCATCACCAGCACCTCGTTCCTCTGCTGCTCCATGGCCCTCAGAGCTTTGTCCGCCACGCCGGCCACCCACTGGCTGCTGCTGTCCAGGTTGCTAAGCAACGGGCAGGTCACCTGAGGAGACAGGACACACCTTTACAGGTGAGAAGTCAGCTGGATGATCTTTTCATTTATGCTCAAAATAAAAACGTCACGTTGAATCTGTTGGTTGTTGGGGTAACAAGGTATGTTTATACCTGACAGTGTCATGGCCGCCCTACGCACTGTACCTTTAAAATAAAAACATGTGTATTGTCTGAATAGCTTAGTATTGAATTCAGGGTATGTTTACATGCAGGGCTTGAAATTAGCGGTCGCCACTCGCCATTTGCGACCCAGATTTCTCTGTGGCGAGACAGATTTTTAACTGTCTCGCCACTTGGCGAGCTGGAAAAAAAGAGACTCCCAATCTGTTTCCAGGGTTTCCCCCAGTGTATTATAAGCTTATAGTCACCTGACAACGTCACAACTTAGTCGCGCATAACGGGACACGTGACGGACATCATGCTTATCAGACCGCTGCTTCACAGCTGACCGAGAGGAACGCACCGAGCCCGGTTAACGTGAGCCGAGCCGCGGCTCCAAAAGGCTCAGTCAGCTGCTGTAGCACAGCTGTTAGCTGTTAGCTGGTAGCTGTTGGCTGTTAGCTGTTAGCTGGTAGCTGTTAGCTGGTAGCTGTTGGCTGTTAGCTGTTAGCTGGTAGCTGTTAGCTGGTAGCTGTTAGCACGCCGGAGTCGGTGGTCGGACTATCCGACGGACGGACGGGGGGGTGGGGGGTGGTATTTGAACACTGTACAATCAGCGCGATATAGCGCATTTACGAGCGGCAAAGTGCCAACTGTCCATGCCCCCGTGTCTGTGTGTGTATGTGCGTGCGCGCGCCCGTGTGTCTGTGTGTGTGTGTGTGCGTGCGCGTGAGAGAGACGGCAGGTGGACTGACTGGCAGAGATGAGAGTTGGTGAAGCGCTGTTTAAAAATTATTATTATACTGTTCTTCTTTGAGTGGGGTGGGATTGTGGGAGGGATAAAAAACTGGGGAAAGAATGGAAGTCTCTGTCACGTTGTACCTGTGAAATTGCTTCCATTAAAGAAAGTCATCAAAAAAAAAAAAAATATATATATATATATATATCTACTGTAGATATATATATATATTTTTTTTTTTTTTCTTCTGTGAGAGCCTGTGGCAGGCCGCCACACAAACTACTGTTATTCCAGAAAAGTTGAAAGGTCATCGTCTACAGAGCACAATTGATTGAGAAGAACAGGATGACTGTTATATGGTACAACTATGACTGCTATATAACTTGACATCGAAATACAATAGTGAAGCAACTTGTTGGTTTTGGCTAGTAAAAAATCTGTCTGGCGAGTAACTTTTTTGACCTACTAGCCACTTGGCTAGTAGGTCAAAAAAGTTAATTTCAAACCCTGTTTACACGGTACTAGGCCCAGTTTAATATAATACACAGTTTTATCAATACAGTAGGAGGCCATGATTTGGGTCCTTGGCCTTTAAAATGTTGCAGAGCCCTGAAAGGCCGTTTATCTGGAACTAACCGAGTCACTCAGTTGTTTGCTGCAGGAACTGAGGCACTCAGAGTTGAAGAATGATAAAAAGCCTGTATTTCTGAAACAATAGGAGGTTTTCCCCAGACTGAATGTCTCCACTCTATGTATATTCTGCCTTTTGATTATCTGTAAATGAATCAATGAATGAACCTCACCATTAGGGGACTAAAGTGTAACACCTTCTGTCTACCTGACTGAAATGTAGTAGGTCTGATGGCCTCAGGGCGACACGTGAAAAGGTCTAGATGGCTCATTGTCATGTGAAAAGACCCCCTGATGGTGAAAAGGTCCCAGACAGGGACATTGATATGTGAATTAGAAGTGTCTCTGTTCTGGTTGGATACTTAAAGGAAAGAGCATGAACCTCACTTTGAGTTGATCTGCTTACCAGAGTATTGGTACTATTGGCTATAATAGTTTGTTCACTTTGTGCATCACAATAAACTGGAATGTTGGATATTTGGATATTTTGGTCTTTGGTTAGCCTATATGGTAAGTTTAATTTGGTAACATTCATACCCTTAACCTCTGAGTTGAATAGAAAAGATTGAGTATCATGTCCTTTAACCACTGAGTTATACATTATGACCTCTGAATATCTCAACCCAGGTGTCAGGGCTACTCTTCCATGTTAAGAAGGTCACTGAGTGGTTTTAATAATCTATACCATCCCTGAACTAAGTCTGATTCCAGATTTCTTAACAATAGAATTTAATTCTTAAAGGTGAAGAGTTCCAGTCCTTGAACTTGCGTGTTCGTTTGATTAAGTACGCAGGAGGTTTACATTTTACATTTTAAATGATTGATTAACTTTTAATTCCCACCAACATTTAAGAGTAAAGTTATTTTTAAATGTCAGATTAAGTCAGATTAAATTAATATTTACTTTACTTTATTTTGAAAACCTCATCTCAACACCGGTCCGAGAGACAAGATACGTCTTGGAGAGATATTGTTATAATGTCTCTAGATAGATATTTCCTCCCCTACACATTCAAGAGCTGAAGGGAGACACATATGGGCCAAGGGAACTGGATCACAGGTAGGTCAAGGAAAAGGGGAGAAATCAAGTTCACCATTTAAGCCTGGGTGTTATGTAGCTTTCAGGATGACTCTCTGTGTAAGAACCTGTCTCCTCCCCTTATGGGACCTGCTACGTGCTCTAAACCAGAGAACTTCAAGGCAGACCTGCTCTCATACGTAACTTTTTCTCTGTCTATTTTTCTATATGGACTCTTAATGTGAATTAAAGCAGAAGTAAGCGATCCGGTGGTTTTGGCTAATGCTGCGTTCCAGGCAGGCTTTTGAAATCGTAAATTACAGCTTCAAGTCACAACTTACGACTTTGTAGCGTTTCAGACAACCCACTCGTGTTTCTCCGACCTGTTTTACCTGTGAAAGTCACTATAACGGCCACTCGTAACTTCTGACCGGTGAACTCGTACCAGATCGAACTGGTACCACTTCACAGGTCGGAAAAACACCAGTTACGAGTTTCCTTGAACGCACCATAACAGTCCTCGTCCCTACGTCGCCACATTCACGGCGTTCCTTGTCTGCACACACAGCCCTGCATGCCGTTCTCTCTCCTCATTGGATAAAAACTGTAGGATACGATAAATGTTTTCTCCTCGGCTCAGAGCAGAGCAGAGGGACTGACAGACCCGTGTTTCGGTCCAAACACTCCAGGCGAATTCAACTCAGGGCTGTATTTTCATATCATTTTAGGTCTAAAAGAAGGAATCTGAAGATTTTCAGTTTAATCGCTCCTGTTTTGCGGTAGCTGCGTCTGTCCCCGCATCGCTACGGCAGCAATGAATGGGAGTGGATGTAAGTTCCGCTGTTTAGGCTGTTTACAGCCCTCAAAGCCGCAATTTTTTTCCACAGACAGCATCAGATGGCCACTCAAACATGCACCGAGAAGTTTATTTACTTCAAGCAAGCAGACATGTTTGTAAAACTAGATCTAATTCAAAGTCTCCCAGAGTCTCGCGCGAGCCCGAAGTTGCAGTGCTGGTGTGTTCAGGCGCAGTCGGAGCTACCGCTTGTGTCATAAACACAACTCTTTACTTGCTTATATCAACTCTTTACTTGCTTCAAGTGTACATTTTTTTCCACAGACAGCGTCAGGTGGCTACTCAAAGATGCGCCGAGAAGTTTTTTTTCCTTGAAGCAAGTAAAGAGTTGATATTCCTGTGTTTATGACACAAACGGTAGCTTTTCCCACTGCACCTGAACACACCGAGCACGGCAACTGGGTCTCGCGCGAGACTCCGGGAGACTTTGAATTAGATCTAGTTTTACAAACATGTCGGCTTGCTTGAAGTAAATAAACTTCTCGGTGCATGTTTGAGTCTCCATCTGATGCTGTCTGTGGAAAAAAATTGCGGCTTTGAGGGCTGGAAACAGCCTAAACAGCAGAACTTACATCTGCTCCCATTAATTGCTGCCGTGACGACGCGGGGACAGACGCAACTACCGCAAAACAGGAGCGATTAAACTGAAAATCTTCAGATTCCTTCTTTTAGACCTAAAATGATATGAAAATACAGCCCCGAGTTGAATTCGCCTGGAATTGTCCTTTAACACAAATATATCACTTACTTCTGCTTTAATGTGAATTGGGACCTATTTTTTGTGTAAAACTGTGTTTTATCTATTTGTATACTGGTCAATTGTTTGTAAAGCATATTTACATTGATGCTCTGGCTGACATGTTGATTAAAGGTTGACTATGTAGAAATACAAGAACAACAACAGAAAAAGAATTCCAGCAGTCGATTGCCAGACCGTTGCTAGGTAAAACGGGCCGTTGCTAGGGACTCCGCTCTGATCAGAGGACAGCAGAGGAGGAGAACTAATGGATATTTACCTTATGTTTCATTTTTACCGTCATTAACAGCATAATAAATGACTTGTAGCTTGTTACAGGGACAGTGGAGGCTCTCTGCTTCCACACCGCTGCTGCTCAGAGCCTCAGAGCCTCCGCTGTCACTGCTCTCCTCAAGTTGGAAAAAAAAAAAAAAACGGAGCTCCGTGGCACCGAAAGTCCGCGACGATAAACGTGTTTATGACAGAGAAGACTACACAAATACACCCATCCTAACAAGTATATGATAATCCATTGATCCACCGATTGATTATTAAAAAGGCTTGGTTGAAAACATGACCGGGAGGAGGCAGGAAAACAGCGGAGAACTGAGCCACGTGTCGGCTACAGGCAGGTACGAATGTAAACAGAACGTTGAGAGAAAGTCATTGTCGAGCCCGTCAAAAAAATTAAAAATAATAATTCAGACTAAAAAAAATGTTTTTATGGAAAAGCAATACTTTCATTCTGTACCCCTCTAAAGGCCCCATGGATGTATTATTTTTGAAAAAATATAGCTTTTAATAAATATTCTACATATTCAACCTTTAATATGCAATTATGTCCTAATCAAATGAATAAATAAAATAAAATAAACTGCTGTGGTTGGTCTCCATAGAGCCTAATGTGCACAAGGAGCAAGAGTGAGTTGGTTAGTTCATGATAAATGGGAGGTTGGGGGTGGGGTCCAAGTATAATTGGACATATTTGAACTTTTTTTTTTTTTTTAAGTAACGCAAAAGTTATGGTGCGTTCCAGGCAACCCGTAACTCGTATTTTTCCGACCTGTTCCTATGGTTACCCGTTAGAACGTACAGTCAAACTCGTAACTTCCCACCTGTGAACTCGTACTAGATCGATCTACTCCCAGTTCCCAGTTAGTAACTCGTAACTTGCCTGGAACGCTACAAACTCGTAACTGGTGACTTGAAGTCGTGACTTACGGGTTAAAAAGCCTGCCTGGAACGCACCATTACTTTTCCTTGTGATTTGTTACTTTTATAATGCAGTAAATCAGTTACTAGCTCAGTTACTTTTGGGGGAAGTAACTATAACTACTCACTTCTTAAAAGTAACGTGCCCAACACTGGTGATTAAAAGTTACATTACAGTAACGTCATCTCCTCTTCTACGTCATGCTGGGCGGACAGGTAACAGGTATCTGCTCACCTGCTCGGTGACGTGCACCACCGAGTCCAGGACGTCCAGTCCCCGGACCTCCTGCAGCACCAGCGAGTCCCTGCAGTTCTCCTTGGTCACGGCCTCTCTGCTGCCGCCGGCCTTGGACACGCAGACCACCTTGTGTCTGCAGCCGTGGGGGAAGTCCAGGCTGACGGACAGCCCGAGCTCCGCGTCCCGGTCCCGGCTCAGGAACAGCTGGCTGTCCTCCAGGCCGGAGAAGAACCGGCTGAACACCGCCATGTTGTCTTCCTGCGCCGCGAACTCCCGCCACCGGCCCTGGTCCTCCTGGTCCTGGTCCTGGTTCAGTCTCAGGCTTTGGGTCGTGAATCTGCCGACAGGATCGAGCCGCTCGTCTCTAGCCTCCATCTTTAAAAGTTAATGTTACCTCTGTAATAAATAAATGAATAAACAACAACCTCAGCGATAATAACGACCACAAACTGTCGCAATAAAAACGGTTTACACTCGAAACATCCAACGGCTCGGCTCTGCTAACGGCCCAGTTTGAATTTTAACGGTTCAGTTTGAGTTTTTAAAGGTTCAGTTTAAATTTTTAACAGTTCAGTTTGAATTTTTAACGGTTCAGTTTGAGTTTTTAATGGTTCAGTTTGAATTTTTCTTTCAATGGTCTTTTTATTGATGACAGAGTATGTATAAGACAATCATTGTACAGGTAAAAAACATTTAAAATGTTTGTACAACATCCACCCATGACACAACACAACCCCCTGTCCAAACATCCGAACATGGACACACTATGGTATACAGCCACTGACATACAGTAAACTTGAAAATAGATGTAGCCTAATAGAAATAAAAAGACTAACGACCATGCTTAGAAAGAAATAGAATAAATAAATGAGAAAACAAATAAAGGGTGAAATACAAATAATTATAAAAAAGTACAAATAAATGTGAAAAATAAATAAATACCAAAAATTTAATTTGATTTAATTTAATTTAAGGGGGGGGGGGGGGGGGGGGGGGGGGGGGGGGGGGGGGGGGGGGGGGGGGGGTTTGAATTTTAACTGTTCAGTTTGAGTTTTTAACGGCCCCTGTTTGTTTAGTAGTGACGTGGAAAGTCTCTCTTGTTTCATACTGTTTCATTGTGTAGACTCATACATGAACAATGTGCAGTTTACAGATACTGGTCTAGTATTCACTTAAATAAATTAGATTGAATAAACTTATAAATTAAGGTGTTGAATTTCAGTCTAACGTTTAGTAAAACATATTTTCCCTCTTTTGTGTTTATATCCATCATTTAATACAAACAAAACAAAACAAGAATATTAGTTTGTTGTATAGATTTTGTTTTAACTCAATATGAGTTACAATGAGTTGTTTTTTCCTGTGTGTGTCTCCATTTTCCCAGTGTCTCACACTTCATCTTCGTCATTCAGATATAAAATCAGTCCTACGATGTTTCATGGGCACAGTCTTAGAAACGAGTCACACAGTTCATTTATTTTATTTTGTTTTATTTATCGATGTTTCGCAAAACTCGGTGGAGTCTCGACCAATGGTCTCGACAGTTTGAATCAAGAGCATCAAGGGCCTTTTCGGCCTTTTCTAAACCACACCAACAAAGAAAAAGAAGACGCTCGGTGATTGGTCCAGGGGCTGTGAAGAGGATGACACGCTGTGATTGGTCAGCAGACTGTGTAAAGACGCGCTGTGATTGGCCAGCAGTCCTGTATGTAGCCATCATGGCGGCGGCCAGTCGGTCCTGTTTGACGATGGAGCCCGAGCATGGAGCAGCTGCAGCTCAGAGGAGGAGAAGGACCGGGACCGGTACCGGGGAGAGGTGTCGGACTCGGCCGGGCTGTGGCTGCAGGCCGACGGGCTGTGAGTCCAGGCCGGAGCCGCTGGGTCTCTCCTCCTCCGGAGCGTTAGCACCGAGCTAACAGGCTAACAGGCTAACAGTGGGAGCTCCTGTTTCCCGCGCTGCAGCCTCAGGTGAGTCCCACTTTTTAAGGTTTTTATTCCACTTCAGCAGCACTTCCAGACACCAAACCTTCCAGTTTGTTCCCTTTCTACATTCTGAAGGTTTTTACAGAGGGGATTGTTGATATATCATTCACAGCCTCATTTATACAACATTTTATTACTAAAAACATGAGACATTAGACGTTCAGACTTTTTTAGGGCAGTATTTTCTCATTTACAGAGTGATAAAAAAGACATCCTCCTCTCTAATCTAAATAGATTGGGTCGTTAATGTGTGTTCCTGTTTAATGTGGGTGGGTGGGTGGGTGATGTAATGTGTGTATTCATGTATCTTGAGGTTGTGTGTTGCGTACGGGGGTGAAAACAAGTTTCCTTGTAAAGGACAAATAAAGCTGAATCTGAATCTATAAACTAAGTAACTTAAAACAAATTATCCATTGTTCAGATTTCTGTTCTGGAAATATATGCTTATTAGTGCATATTTAATTAGACAATGCTTCATTTACATATTTAAACATGATGTCACCGAGTGGGCGGGGCTAGTGTCTGCTAGGTGATGTCACAGAGTGGGCGGGGCTAGTGTCTGCTGGGACATGATGTAAACAAAAGGCCGAATTGTAGCGCCCCCCTCAGGCAGTGAGTTCTCAGAGCGGGGCGCCGTGACAAAGACCGACCGAAGCGTTGATCTGATCCCACAGCAGCCCAGCTCACCTGACTGGACCAGTAGAGACCAGTAGGGACCAGTTAGAGACCAGTAGAGACCAGTTAGAGACCAGTAGAGACCAGTAGAGACCAGTAGAGACCAGTAGAGACCAGTGGGGACCAGTAGGGACCAGTAGCTTTATCCATTGTTCAGATTTCTGTTCTGGAAATATATGCAAATTAGTGCATATTTAATTAGATAGGCTATAGCCTCATTTACATATTTAAACATAAAATTTGACAAAACCTGTAATACAAAAATTATTTGTCTTAATGTGAGTGATAAACTTGTGAAGTTTCAGCCCAAAGAGGAAGGATTGATCAGTTGATGTTTGTGACACACAGGTCGGAGGAAGACGAGTTGAACTTCCTGTCATGTGACCAAACCAGGACCTGGTCTACCTGTGGCCCCGCCCCCAGACCCCGGACCGACAGGTGAGAGCCGCTGACGCCTCCAGCTGTGTTCCCCTGCTGTTTCTGCCCATAGATATACTGTATATACTGACTAGATGCCGCGTTCTGCTTCTCAGCGTACGTCAATAGCGCCGCCATCTTGGTCCGGGGTTCTGACCATAGACATAATATAGTCTGACCAGCAGTCAGACCAGTCAGACCCTGTAGAACACATTTCACTGTATTTATGCATGTGGGTGGGTGTCTGAGTATCTAAGTGTATGTTTAATACATAAAAACAAAAATTATAAAAACATTTAGAAATTATTTTTTGCTTGAAAATCGGTTGAATATTCGGTGAGTTATGGCGATTTTAATGGTTGATAGACGTCTAACGCAGGAAGTAGACACGGCTTCCCCCTGACCAAGATGGCCGCCGCGTTGACGCATTCCACTCAATAGAGCTGCATGGGAACCAGCATCTAGCCAGTGTATATCTATGGTTTCTGCCTGAAGGTGATGACATGAAAGGCCGACTGAAGCCCCGCCCCCAGCAGTCTGTTCACAGAGGGGCGGGGCCGTGACGTAACTGGACCGAAGCGTATTCTGAGTCAGGACCGGTCCACCTGTCGCCAGGTGAGGCTGCACCTGCTCCTCACTAACTAACGCTGCTCTCTGATTGGCTCCTACAGAACGACCCCCCCCCCCGGTGACCTGCAGGAGACCAGACCAGAGGGAGCGTCACGGTGACGGTGAGTGACCAGTTATATGATGTCACAGAGTGGGCGGGGCTAGTGTCTGCTGGGTGGTGATGTCACAGAGTGGGCGGGGCTAGTGTCTGCTGGGTGATGATGTCACAGAGTGGGCGGGGCTAGTGTCTGCTGGGACATGATGTAAACAAAAGGCCGAATTGTAGCGCCCCCCTCAGGCAGTGAGTTCTCAGAGCGGGGGCGCCGTGACAAAGACCGACCGAAGCGTTGATCTGATCCCACAGCAGCCCAGCTCACCTGACTGGACCAGTAGGGACCAGTAGAGACCAGTAGAGACCAGTAAGAGACCAGGAGGGACCAGTAGAGACCAGTAGGGACCAGTAGGGACCAATAGAGACCAGTAAGGGACCAGTAGAGACCAGGAGGGACCAGTAGAGACCAGTAGGGACCAGTTAGGGACCAGTAGGGACCAGTAGAGACCAGGAGGGACCAATAGAGACCAGTAAGGGACCAGTAGAGACCAGGAGGGACCAGTAGAGACCAGTTAGGGACCAATAGAGATCAGTGGGGACCAGTAGAGACCAATGGGGACCAGTAGAGACCAATGGGGACCAGTAGGGACCAGTAGGGACCAGTAGGGACCAGTAGAGATCAGTGGGGACCAGTAGAGACCAATAGAGACCAGTAGAGACCAATAGGGACCAGTAGAGACCAGTAGAGACCAGTAGGGACCAGTAGGGACCAATAGAGATCAGTGGGGACCAGTAGAGACCAATGGGGACCAGTAGAGACCAATAGGGACCAGTTAGGGACCAGTAGGGACCAGTTAGGGACCAGATAGGGACCAGTAGGGACCAATGGGGACCAGTGGAGACCAGTAGAGACCAGTAGAGACCAATGGGGACCAGTAGAGATCAGTGGGGACCAGTAGAGACCAATAGAGACCAGTAGGGACCAGTAGGGACCAGTAGGGACCAGTAGAGACCAGTAGAGACCAGTAGAGACCAATAGCTTTATCCATTGTTCAGATTTCTGTTCTGGAAATATATGCAAATTAGTGCATATTTAATTAGACAGCCTCATTTACATATTTAAACATAAAATTTGACAAAACCTGTAATACAAAAAATATTTGTCTTAATGTGAGTGATAAACTTGTGAAGTTTCAGCCCAAAGAGCCGCTGAAGGATTGATCAGTTGATGTTTGTGACCAACAGGTTGGAGGGATGGAGGGAGAGTTGAACTTCCTGTCATGTGACCAAACCAGGACCTGGTCTACCTGTGGCCCCGCCCCCAGGACCTGGTCTACCTGTGGCCCCGCCCCCAGACCCCGGACCGACAGGTGAGAGCCGCTGAACGCCTCCAGCTGTGTATGGCAACAAGCCATTTTAACATTTAACAGCCAGACTGGATGTGTGTTGTAGATCTCTGTAATTCAGTTTTACCTCTTGTCAAAAAGAACATTTCAGATCCACAACTACGTTCTTCCTTCACTGTAACCATTCATGTGTATGGGGTTTGTCATTACAGATATCTACAGTTCAGTTGCAGATATCCACTATGTGAATTACAGATATCTGGAACTGAATTACCACTAGTACTAATTCCAGTTTGAGATATCTACAACTTCATTCTGACTAGTCATAATTCCAGTTCTAGATATCTTTAATTCACCTCAATTACAGATATCTACATGTCCCTGTTCAGATATCTGAAATTAAGTTTTGACTAGTCAAAATGACGTTGTAGATATCTCAAACTGGAATTAGTACTAGTGGTAATTCAGTTACAGATATCTGTAATTCACATAGTGGATATCTGCAACTGAACTGTAGATATCTGTAATGACAAACCCCATACACATGAATGGTTACAGTGAAGGAAGAACGTAGTTGTGGATCTGAAATGTTCTTTTTGACAAGAGGCAAAACTGAATTACAGATATCTGGAATAAAAACTCCAACTATTCAAAATGTAGTTAGGACCAGTCAGAAAGACGTTGTTGATATCTACAATGTTAATTCTGGAGAGTCAAACTTAGCTTTTAAATGTTAAATGGCTTGTTGCTGTAGCTGCGTTCCCCTGCTGTTTCTGCCTGAAGGTGATGACATGAAAGGCCGACTGAAGCCCCGCCCCCAGCAGTCTGTTCACAGAGGGGCGGGGCCGTGACGTAACTGGACCGAAGCGTATTCTGAGTCAGGACCGGTCCACCTGTCGCCAGGTGAGGCTGCACCTGCTCCTCACTAACTAACGCTGCTCTCTGATTGGCTCCTACAGAACGACCCCTCCCCCCCCCCCCCCCGGTGACCTACAGGAGACCAGACCAGAGGGAGCGTCACGGTGACGGTGAGTGACCAGTTATATGATGATGTCACAGAGTGGGCGGGGCTAGTGTCTGCTGGGTGATGATGTCACAGAGTGGGCGGGGCTAGTGTCTGCTGGGTGATGATGTCACAGAGTGGGCGGGGCTAGTGTCTGCTAGGTGATGTCACAGAGTGGGCGGGGCTAGTGTCTGCTGGGACATGATGTAAACAAAAGGCCGAATTGTAGCGCCCCCCTCAGGCAGTGAGTTCTCAGAGCGGGGGCGCCGTGACAAAGACCGACCGAAGCGTTGATCTGATCCCACAGCAGCCCAGCTCACCTGACTGGACCAGTAGAGACCAGTAGGGACCAGTTAGAGACCAGTAGAGACCAGTAGAGACCAGTAAGGGACCAGTAGAGACCAGGAGGGACCAGTAGAGACCAGTAGGGACCAGTAGAGACCAGTAGAGACCAGTAAGGGACCAGTAGAGACCAGTAGGGACCAGTAGAGACCAGTAGGGACCAGTAGGGACCAGTAGAGACCAGTAGGGACCAGTAGGGACCAGTAGGGACCAGTAGGGACCAGTAGAGACCAGTTAGAGACCAGTAGAGACCAGTAAGAGACCAGTTAGAGACCAGTTAGAGACCAGTAGAGACCAGTAAGAGACCAGTAGAGACCAGTAGAGACCAGTAGAGACCAGTTAGAGACCAGTAGGGACCAGTAGAGACCAGTAGGGACCAGTAGGCACCAATAGAGACCGATAGGGACCAGTAGGGACCGATAGGGACCAGTAGGGACCAGTAAGGGACCAGTAGAGACCAATGGGGACCAGTAGAGACCAGTAGGGACCAGTAGAGACCAGTAGGGACCAGTTAGAGACCAGTAGAGACCAGTAGGGACCAGTAGGGACCAGTAGAGACCAGTTGGGACCAGTAAGGGACCAGTAGAGACCAATGGGGACCAGTAGAGACCAGTAGAGACCAGTTGGGACCAGTAGGGACCAGTAGAGAGCAGTGGGGACCAGTAGGGACCAGTAAGAGACCAATGGGGACCAGTAGGGACCAGTAGAGACCAGTAGAGACCAGTGGGGACCAGTAGGGACCAGTAGGGACCAGTAGGGACCAGTAGAGACCAGTGGGGACCAGTAAGGGACCAGTAGAGACCAGTAGAGACCAGTTGGGACCAGTAGGGACCAGTAGAGACCAGTAGAGACCAGTAGGGGACCAGTAGAGACCAGTGGGGACCAGTAGAGAGCAGTGGGGACCAGTAGGGGACCAGTGGGGACCAGTAGAGACCAGTAGGGACCAGTAGAGACCAGTAGAGAGCAGTGGGGACCAGTAGGGACCAGTAAGAGACCAATGGGGACCAGTAGGGACCAGTAGAGACCAGTAGAACCAGTCCAGCTCAGGTTCAGAGTGTTGGTGATGTTTAGTCTGATTCAGTTTCATGTCGTTGACCCTGAACTCACCTGTTCTGTCCTCAGGTGAGACGCTGGAGGACGTCCCCGTCCCCTGAACTGGTCTGTCTGGGACCACCAGGACCACCAGGACCAGCAAGACCACCAGGACCGAGGCTGGAGGACAAAGATCTCACACAGTTTTATGTGACATTTTATCTGTTATTTCCTTTTTCCTCCCAGGGCAAGTTGGTCTGGTTGAGAAGACATTTTCTCTGTCTTGTGTTTTCTGTCCACCCTGTTGTACAATACTCTCTGTTCAGTTAAAGCTGTGGACAATACATTTCAGCTTTTCTGATGGAGAAACGTCGTTCTCTGTATCATTTATGTTGTGCCCCTGTTCCCCTAGACCGGGGCGTAACAAACGTATTCCAGATGTTTCCAGATGTGTTATTGGGGGGGTTGAGGGGGGTGTTAAAGGACAGTTGCAGGTAAATCCACCTGGGCTCTAGTTTCTAGTGTTTACAGAATGAACTGATGTTTCTGTCCCTGAGCTTCACCTGTAGACACCTGAGGGACAGACTGACAAACCCCTCGTGTCTGTCTGAAGACGTCTGACGTCTGTGAAGCGAAGCACACAGCTAGCTTCATGTGGCTACACACACACACACACACACACACACACACACACACACAGGTAACCTAATGTGGTTACAGCTTCATGTCAGAGCTCAGTGAAAGATGATCATGTGTCTGTCTGATCAGCTCTGTCTTGACCTGAAGATCGTGGGTTTGATTCCCATGTTGACAGATGGTATGCCCGGCAGTAGCCCCCCCCCCCCCCCCCCCCCCCCCCCCGTGGTCCTATCAACATTTCCCAGAGGAAAATTTCTAGTTAGAAACTAGAGCCCAGGTTGGATTTAGCTGGAACTGCCCTTTATGATGCTGTCACTGGTGCCACAGGTGTGTCCATCCATGTCAACGGTCATGTGACTAATAAAGGTTCATGTTCAATCACTGTGTCTGTCCTCAGTCTGAATGAGAAGCTGTTGCAGCCGAGGAGACAAACTGACCTGAAGTCACATGACGTTTAATCAGACGACTAATTATTATATACTGTTAAAGGCTTCAGAAGGACATTGATGTGAGCTGTACCCACTGTGTCTCTGTTTATTATGGTCTGGCCCACACACCAGACACTCTGCAGCTTCATCACTGATCATATTTATCCCCAGTTTCATTTATGCTGGAAAAATGTTTTGTTTGGCTTCACTGAATATGATAAAAAACTAAATTCTCAGTTTTATATGATTAACTTGTTAATTATTTTATCCAAATATTATATACACATGAGTCTAAATGTTCTGGTAAGAAGCCAAACTTCTGTGAACTGTCTGCATATGTTGGTCAATATAATATATCTCCTCCCTCTGTGATTGTGAGAATAAAAAAGCTGTTAAAACGTAGCTATGATCTCTGTCAGCTTTACTACATATTGATTTAACTTTGTTTTTTCTGTCTTGCTGTGACTGTCATCCCCTGGTGTATTTATGATGGTTTGGTTGTGTATTCATGTTGTATACACTTAAAGTTGTTAAAAAACAAACCAAAAAAAAACGTTTAATCAGACTGATTACAACATCAATCAATCAATCAACTTTATTTATACAGCAGCACATTTACAACACCACAGGGGCCAAAGAGCTTCACACTGACACACGAGACACATGACAGATACAGTTTAAAATGTAAATGTCATTGAGGAGAATGAAGATGTGAGGAAACTACGGGAGCCTGAGAGGGACACACACACCTGTCCTCTAGAGGGACACACACACCTGTCCTCTAGAGGGACACACACACCTGTCCTCTAGAAGAACACACACACCTGTCCTCTAGAAGAACACACACACCTGTCCTCTAGAGGACAGGTGTGTGTGTCCCTCCAGAGGACAGGTGTGTGTGTGTGTGTGTCCCTCTAGAGTCTAGAGGGACACACACACACACACACCTGTCCTCTGGACTCAGGTAGCTGAGGTGTGGAGGAGCCAATCAGGGAGCAGGAGGGGGGCGGGGCTTTAAATCTTTGATCTGATTTATTAGTCAGTATGAAAGAAAAGGAGCAGTGACAATAACATGTCCACGTGTCTCACTGCCTCTAGTCTGAGTGTGAGGTTGTGTAGTTGTGTGTGTGTGTATGTAGATGTGTGAGAGAGAGTGTGTGTTTCCCGTTCTTCCCGCTCTCCTTGTTATAAACTGCAGCAGGAGGAGGAGGTGTGTGTGTGTGTGTGTGTGTGTGTGTGTGTGTGTGTGTGTGTGTGTGTGTGTGTGTGTGTGTGTGTGTGTGTGTGTGTGTGTGTGTGTGTGTGTGTGTGTGTGTGTGTGTGTGTGTGTGGTTGTGAGTTCTGTGTGTGTGTGTGTATAGTTGTGTGACCTCTCCCCCGGAAGTCCACCTAGCAGCTGAACTAGTTGCTGCTCTCCTCTCCTCTCCTCCTCTCGGACTCTTCTGTCTGTTCTGTCTCAACTTTAACCGGACCGGGACCGGGACACGGGGACTCGAACCTGGCCCCTTGCTGCAGCGGCGGAGCCTCCGGGAGGATGGACAGCGACACCCCGGCCCCGGTAAGGCTGCTGGTAGGGTTAGACACACACCGGAGAGCTGCTAGCTGCTGTTAGCACCGCGGAGCTAACAGCAGCTAGCGGAGGAAACTCTCCATTCAAACAGCGGCGGTGACGTCACGGCCCGAGACCCGTGACGTCACCGCTACAGTCAGACAGACAGACAGGTAGAGAGAGACAGACAGACAGGTAGAGACAGACAGGTAGAGAGACAGACAGACAGGTAGGTAGAGAGACAGACAGACAGACAGGTAGAGAGACAGACAGACAGGTAGAGACAGACAGACAGACAGGTAGAGACAGGTACAGACAGACAGACAGACAGGTAGAGAGACAGACAGACAGACAGGTAGAGAGACAGACAGGCAGACAGGTAGAGAGACAGACAGACAGACAGGTAGAGAGACAGACAGACAGGTGAGACAGACAGACAGACAGGTAGAGACAGGTACAGACAGACAGACAGACAGGTAGAGAGACAGACAGACAGACAGGTAGAGAGACAGACAGGTAGAGAGACAGACAGACAGGTAGGTAGAGAGACAGACAGACAGACAGGTAGAGAGACAGACAGACAGGTAGAGACAGACAGACAGACAGGTAGAGACAGGTACAGACAGACAGACAGACAGGTAGAGAGACAGACAGACAGGTAGAGAGACAGACAGGCAGACAGGTAGAGAGACAGACAGACAGACAGGTAGAGAGACAGACAGACAGGTGAGACAGACAGACAGACAGGTAGAGACAGGTACAGACAGACAGACAGACAGGTAGAGAGACAGACAGACAGACAGGTAGAGAGACAGACAGACAGACAGACAGGTAGAGAGAGAGAGAGACAGACAGGTAGAGACAGACAGACAGACAGGTAGAGAGAGAGACAGACAGACAGACAGACAGGTAGAGAGAGACAGACAGACAGGTAGAGAGAGACAGACAGACAGGTAGAGAGAGAGACAGACAGACAGACAGACAGGTAGAGAGACAGACAGACAGACAGGTAGAGAGACAGACAGGTAGAGAGACAGACAGACAGACAGGTAGAGAGACAGACAGGTAGAGAGACAGACAGGCAGACAGGTAGAGAGACAGACAGACAGACAGGTAGAGAGACAGACAGGTAGAGAGACAGACAGGTGAGGACAGACAGACAGGTAGAGAGACAGACAGACAGACAGGTAGAGAGACAGACAGGTGAGGACAGACAGAGAGACAGACAGAGAGACAGACAGACAGGTAGAGACAGACAGACAGACAGACAGGTAGAGAGACAGACAGACAGGTAGAGACAGACAGGTAGAGAGACAGACAGACAGGTAGAGAGACAGACAGACAGACAGGTAGAGAGACAGACAGACAGGTAGAGACAGACAGACAGGTAGACAGACAGGCAGGCAGACAGGTAGAGAGACAGACAGACAGACAGGTAGAGAGACAGACAGACAGGTGAGACAGACAGACAGACAGGTAGAGACAGGTACAGACAGACAGACAGACAGGTAGAGAGACAGACAGACAGACAGGTAGAGAGACAGACAGACAGACAGACAGGTAGAGAGAGAGAGAGACAGACAGGTAGAGACAGACAGACAGACAGGTAGAGAGAGAGACAGACAGACAGACAGACAGGTAGAGAGAGACAGACAGACAGGTAGAGAGAGACAGACAGACAGGTAGAGAGAGAGACAGACAGACAGACAGACAGGTAGAGAGACAGACAGACAGACAGGTAGAGAGACAGACAGGTAGAGAGACAGACAGACAGACAGGTAGAGAGACAGACAGGTAGAGAGACAGACAGACAGGTAGAGAGACAGACAGACAGGTAGAGAGACAGACAGACAGACAGGTAGAGAGACAGACAGACAGACAGGTAGAGAGACAGACAGGTAGAGAGACAGACAGGTGAGGACAGACAGACAGGTAGAGAGACAGACAGACAGACAGGTAGAGAGACAGACAGGTGAGGACAGACAGACAGGTAGAGACAGACAGACAGACAGACAGACAGGTAGAGAGACAGACAGACAGGTAGAGAGACAGACAGACAGACAGGTAGAGAGACAGACAGACAGGTAGACAGACAGACAGACAGACAGACAGACAGACAGACAGACAGACAGACAGACAGACAGACAGGTAGAGAGACAGACAGACAGACAGACAGGTAGAGAGACAGACAGACAGACAGGTAGACAGACAGACAGACAGACAGACAGGTGGAGACAGACAGGTGGAGACAGACAGACAGACAGACAGACAGACAGGTAGAGAGACAGACAGACAGACAGGTAGAGAGACAGACAGACAGACAGACAGACAGACAGACAGACAGACAGGTAGAGAGACAGACAGACAGACAGACAGACAGACAGACAGACAGGTAGAGAGACAGACAGACAGACAGACAGACAGACAGACAGGTAGAGAGACAGACAGACAGACAGACAGACAGACAGGTGGAGACAGACAGGTGGAGACAGACAGGTGGAGACAGACAGGTGGAGACAGACAGGTGGAGACAGACAGGTGGAGACAGACAGACAGACAGACAGACAGACAGACAGACAGACAGGTGAGGAGATGATGAAGGTGAAGAGGAGTCTTCCTCTGGGCCTGTAGTACTCTAGCTGGGTTCAACCAGAGCGATAGATATAAAGAGTAAATATAGAGTTATATCTATCGCTCTGGGTTCACCTAGACCCCTGTAAAAGAGAGTAGCGACAGCATTGGTCAAGTGGAAACGCCCCCTGGTGGTGGATATGGGTTTTGCAAATGCGCCCAAGAGCTGGCATCTCTGCAGTGTTGGTGAATGAGTAAGTGTGGTATTTTCAATAATTTAAGGACATTTCTAGATCACCCACGTTAATAGCATCATCGTGGACCCTTTTACAGATAAATATTAACATATAGTGGCCATTAATTGTTGTGTCACGAATGCTTGCTGTTTTAAATGATAAAGATAAGTCCACTAAAGGGTCATACTGTAAGTTTGCGCGCTAAATTCAACTGTGTTAGCTAACTTTTCGCCACTTAAGCCTGTGTTTTCTTTAGTTTGTTTGTTTGGTCAAGCAAGTTATTGTGCTGCTGGCTTTTATTTTATTTCCATGCCAGGTTTTTTATGTTATTTATTTTGACAGCTGGTGGTTGCTTAGCAACGGTAAAGCGTTCGCTCGTCCCCTTCTGTGTTTGTCCGCTGTGTGACCGGTAGTACTGTAAACAGCTCCGTGTGTTTTTATTAATTATCATTTTTTTAATCAAAATTGGAGGAAAAACTTCACATAATACGTTTTGGGTTTGATTTTGTCACATTTTGTAATGGTTTTTAAGTGTTGTCATCTTTTATTTTGTGTGTTATATCTATGTTTATTAAAAAAAACAGTTGTTCACATTAATGTTACAATTTAAATTTTGAAATAAATAAATTATAAGCATAACTTAATATGACCAAGGCACCTAAAAGCAAAAACACAGCAGTTTTCATCAATTTACAAGCAAGTTGGCAACACACATACATTGGAGTGAATGGGTTTCTTGGGCAGATTTGCAATACCCACATCCTGCCACTAGGGGAAGAATAAAGTGACCACGGGAGTCTATGGTGGTGTCGCTACTCTCTTTTCCAGTGCTCTAGGTTCACCTGGTCTGGTGGTTGGTTACACCTGCGTTGCCGGGGCAACCTGTGATGTGATGGCTTGTTGCCGGGGCAACCTGTGATGTGATGGTGTGGTTGTGCTTCAGGATGCAGCGGTCCAGGTGAAGGAGGAGCCAGATGGAGAGGTGGAGATCCGGTCCTATCCGGTCCTCAGGAAGCTGTCTGTCACACTGACCGACTGCAGGGGCTGGCTGGAGGGGCGGGACTTCCTGTCTCTAGGTACACCACCACCTTTACATCCCATAATGTCAACAACTCATCACCGGTTGGTTGTCCTTCTGTTCATCAGATTCCTGGTCTGGATCTATGTTGTTGTTGAGCTGAGTGAAGTCTCTTAAAGTCCTTAAAGGGATAGTATCATTTTGTTGTGGGGTTGTATGATCTACAAATAGCCCCTAAGTACTTTTTATTTGGACCTAACCAACTGCTGATCGGCGGGCGCTAACCCTGGGCGGAGGGATACGTGAGGTGGTTAGGTCCAAATAAAAACTGTGTTTTTCCTGCACTTTGAAGGGCTGGAAAAAATTATATTATAGTGAACAATGGAACTGTGTATTTTTTTTTTTCAGGTAAAACCTCTTTGAGGCCGTGAAAATAGGCCGTTTCTTTGGGTCTGTTCACAACAATGTATGTTGTAAATCTCTAGGCAGGGCTATTATGGGCTGGCGTTGCTAACGGGAGGAGTGCAGAGAGTCTTCTACTGCAATCAAAGTACCGTATTGACCCGAATATAAGACGATATTTTTTCCGTCAAAAAAAGTCTGAAAAAGACGGGTCGTCTTATATTCGGGGTCTAGATATTTATATGCAAATCAGCGGGTGACATCAAACAACGTCTGTCCAAGCAAGTCAGGACTTTTCTTCCTCACTCACACACCAGTGACCTGCAGAGATGCAGCTGCATCTGAGAGGACGATCGCGCGTGTGTGTGTGTGTGTGTGTGTGTGTGTGTGTGTGTTGCCCCTTCGCCACACAGCAGAGCGCTGCCACACAGTTACAGCTCAACTCGACTCGGTTTAGGTCCTTTTAATCACAGCTGACTCCTTCACAGTTCCTCCGGGGGCGGGGTCGTCATATCACAGCGGCTACGGCCGCGTTGTCGCTGGGGACAGGGACACACCGGACACACCGGACACGGAGGCGCCGAATAGCTGCGAAGCGCCGAGAAGCTGAGCCAGTTTCCTTTCGGGGCTCATGTTAAACGATTGTGTTGTTCACACCAGACGTCCTGCAGCGATCGTTTCGGTGTCTGGTCTATTTTGTGCGCGAGCTGCGAGCGATTGCGTCAAGCCGGGCAGGTCAAACAAAGAAACACGAGAGAATCCGCTCAACTTTCAAAATCAAAACAATTTTCAAAATAAAACACCGCAATTGATGCGTGTGCCTTTTTGTGTAAACAGAGCGCAAGAGAGATGGACACACACCTACACACATTCAGAGAGATCAGTGGGCTACAATCTACCAGAACGTTATTTCACACATACTGAAAACATGATTTTAAAAAGATTAATTTTTTCTTTGATTTTGTCTGAAAAAGGTATTTTTCCAAAGACAGGTCTTGAAAAAGGGGGGTCGTCTTATATTCAGGGTCGTCTTATATTCGGATCAATACGGTACTTAGGGGCTATTTGGAGATCATACAACCACACTTTAAAAAAAATGCTACTATCCCTTTAACCATCTCCATGTGAGGGTCTAAGGGCAGAGGACGTTTTTATGATGGGATGTAAAGCCCTTTGAGACAAAGTGTTGGTAAAAATGGACTATACAGATAAAACTGCCTCTGACCTCTGACCTGTGACTAGGGATGTCACGATTATACATTTTCTTGGTACGATTATTGTCAGAGAAATAACCACAGTGTTACGATTATCACGATTATTCTGCATTAATTAATTTCACAACACTATGAATGTGTAAAATCAAATATAGTCAAAATATAATTACATTACTCATTGTTTACACAAAATATTTCAAGTATCTATTAATATATGACTAATTATTAATCCCCAGGGGAAATGTTTGAAATATTCAGCTCATAAACTGTCATCTAGACCAAATGTTTACATTTATTTTAATCATTTTTTGTTTTATTTTGTGTTTTTTTTTAATACAAATGACACGCTAACATTTAAATTCCTACCAATTAAATGTTACGTTAGTTAAATGGACCAGTATCTGAGCATTCACCTTTATTTTGGCGCCACATCAGCCGATACCCCAACATCATCTTATTTGGGAAGTGACGGTATTTAGGAATCTTTACGATCAATTAATTGTGGTGTTTAATACCATGATTAATTGTGAAAACAAGTAATTGTGACCTCCCTACCTGTGACCCCCCCCCCCAGGTGAGCACCCCCAGCTGTGTGCCCAGCCCCCGGCTCGGCCCCGCTGCACCAACACGGGCAGGAAGATGGTCTACTGCTGCGAGTGCAAGCGGGGCTTCTACAAGCGGTCCCACCTGGAGGCCCACCTGAAGACCCACCAGAACCAGGACCTGAAGCCCAACGAGTGCTGGACCTGCGGGAAGACCTACCCCACCCTGATGAGCCTGGTGCTGCACCAGCAGATCCACGAGCGGCAGCGGCCCTACCGCTGCTCCTACTGCCACAAGACCTTCGCCCTGAAGCGGGACTGGAAGACCCACCACCGGACCCACTCCGGCACCAAGCCCTGCAAGTGCTGGTTCTGTGGAGACGGCTTCGACCGGCAGGACCAGCTCACCACGCATCTGGAGGAGCACCAGGGGGAGAAGTGCTACCACTGCAAGGTTCATTTCTTTATTTCTTTATTTTAACTCAGCGGTTCTCAACTAGTCTCACTCTGGGTCATTAAGTCACGACCCACTTTTATAGAATTCAAACCAAGAATTTTTTTGTTTTTAAGCCTTTAAAAACTCATTTAGCTCTTTATTGAGCAAAGTGCATTTCAGAGCACATGAATGAAACTGAGGAGTTACCATGACAACTGCATGTACGGAAGTGAATAAAATAATATCAAACTGCACAAAATGGAGACCAACAAAACGATATATTTGACTTCTAAGGCCGCGTTCAGACTGCCAGCCAAAATCCGATTTTTATCCCATCCAGATTGGAACTGGATGGCTCTTTTTAAGTCTGAACAGTCCCAAATCACATGAAATCCGATTTTTGCAAAACGGATGGAAACCACCTCCAGGAGGTAGTTTCAGATCGCATTTGGACAGATGCGTCTCAGTCTGAACAGCTCCAAACACTCAGATCGGTTCTGACTGTCCGTGACGTCACTCTCCGCGGCGCCGTCACTGTGTTACAGGTCCCGTACGGTCCCGTGAGCTCCAGTTAAATATCAATTTCCTTCTTATTACTTTTATTTTATGCAAACTACTGTGTTGTCGGCGACAGGAGTGACGGTGACGTCGCGCTCCCAGCTCCGGGGTGCTGGAGTTTCCCGTCTCTGTGGCTGCACACGCACACGCACACACGCACACACACACACACACACACACACACACCAGTCTCTGGTACACGTACACACACACCAGGCGGGCTGAGGTTGAAACTAGCGGGGTAGTGCGGCTGCAGCACCGTGCAGATCACTGTGCAGCAGCTGATCTGCCCGGTGCTGCAGCCGCTGCGTCCGCGAGGCATCGCCTGTCACATACGGCGGAGCCTCCGCTCCGACGTCGTTGCTACAGCAACCTGTCAGATGGGTCAATAATGTGGCCCAGTCTGAACAGAGCCAAATGCGATTTGGACACTTGCTAAAAACAGTGTGGACAGTCAGCCCTAAAAATCGGATATGAGAAGGAATCAGATTTGAATCAGATATGCCTGCAGTCTGAACGCGGCCTAATGCATCTCTGCATCAGGCCACATTAATCAGAAACTGATATCTTTGCATTCAGAGCAAATGGAGCAAATAATCAGAAAGTGAGGAGGAGCATTACAACTGCATGTGTTCACGTGTCTCCTGCCTTTCAAAATAAGTTATTTTTCAAAATAAAAGACCTGTCCAACATCAGATGTGCATTAAATATTATTTACTTTTTTGACCAGCTGTCCACGACCCATCCAGAACGGGTCTAGACCCACTGTTGGGTCCCAACCCACCAGTTGAGAACCACTGTTTTAATTGGATCCCCATTAGCAGCTCCACAGCAGCCACTGATCTTCCTGGGTTCACCCATAAAATCACATAAAATGAGAAAAAAAAAAGTTAAAATAAAAATACAAATAGTAATAATAGAAAAGAGCTTACACTAATGATAATAACAACCGTTGCAGCAATAATCAGAGATATGATAACAATAAAGTGAAATCAGGTGGAAATAAAATGAAACAGAAATAATAATCTAATTCATCAACCTGAAAAAATAAATAAAATGAGACAGTAACAACAATCTAAATCATCAACATCTGTGAGTATGTGGGCCTATGTGTATGTATTTATATCTGTACTAGGGGTGGGAGAAAAAAATCGATTCACATAAATATCGCGATATCTTTTTTGACGATTTTTAAATCGTTTTTTTATTTTCAAAAATCGATATTTTTTGGAAAAAAATTATTAAAAAAAAAAAATTTCAATATTGTGCAATGTGCATTTGTTCGCCTTTTTTACATCCAGAGAGTCCAGGTTTTGAAAAGGGTTGAAGTTCACTTTATAATGGAGTATGTTCATTTCTAGGCTCCTACAGTATTTGTGTGCAGATAAATGTTAAAAATGATACAGACTAAAAATCATAGAGAGAATCTGCAATATTGTAGAATCGCAATTTAAATGGAATCACCATCCTTTGCACAACTATTTACTCAAATATCACAAATTATTTGAATTTTTTTTTAATTAGGGTCTGGAAGAAGTCTGGAATTTGGACATTTCAAATGTGTAGGAAGGAACCCTGTGACACTTTTTCTTTGTCCAGGTCTGCAACAAGATGTTCGTGTCGTACCAGGGCTTCAACTTCCACCGCAAGTCTCACAAGAACCAGAAGCTGCTGCCGTGCTCCAAGTGCCCCAAGACCTTCAGCAACCCCCAGAGCCTGAAGCTGCACCAGGTCACCCACTCCAACAGGAAGCCGCACAAGTGCCCCACCTGCGGCAAGGGCTTCAAGCTGCAGAGCGGCCTGCACTGCCACCAGCGCACGCACGACGACGTCAAGGACTACCACTGCACCGAGTGCGGCAAGTGTTTCTCCAGCCTGCAGGGCCTCAAGCTGCACAACCGCACGCACACCGGCCTCAAGCCCTACCGCTGCACCGAGTGTGGCAAGAGGTTCACGCAGTCGCCCCACCTCAAGTCCCACATGGTCACACACACCGGGGAGCGCCCCTTCCTCTGCACCACCTGCGGCAAGAGGTTGGTCACTTTACTTTATTTAGTTTATCTAACAGGGACGCTGCAAAAACTCTACATCTTTCAAGAATATTTGTCTCATTTCTAGTCAAAACTAATCTCTCTCCACTTAAAATAAGACTCATCACCTAAAAATTAACTTGTTTTTAGATCATTTTCACTTAAATCCTCAATAAATATTCCTCTGCACCACCTGCGGCAAGAGGTTGGTTATTTATTTAATTAGTTTATTTAAAGGGACAACCAGGAGTTTCTTCGTCGGCAGAACGAAAAATTCCGCGACAATAAAAAAGTCTGATATTAATGTGGATGAATCTCCGTTACCACTTGTTAATGGTCCATTTTAGATAAATCTATGGTTTTGTCTCTATGGTTATTTTGTTATTATTAGTGGTGGTGGAAATGCTGGGCGAGCCGACCAGCGTTTCTTTACTTTCGGTTTCGTGGCGAGTCATGAGAATAACGCCGCCGAATCTCCGTTTATGGTACACTTCGCTTTTCCAAAACTCCTCATTGTCCCTTTAACAGGGACGCTGCAAAAACTCCACATCTTTCCAAGAATATTTGTCTTATTTCTTGTCAAAATGTCTCATTTCTAGTCAAAACTAATCTCTTTCCACTTTAAATAAGACTCATCACCTAAAAATGAACTTATTTCTAGATCATTTTCACTTGTTTCAAACTAATTTTCACTTGAAATAAGTAGAACAATCTGCCAGTGAAAGCAAGTTCTCTGTGTTTGTAATAAGAAAGAAAAACTTGCTCCACTATCACCTGCGGCAAGAGGTTGGTCACTTTACTTTATTAGTTTATTTAAAGGCCCCATGGCATGAAAAATGTGATTTTGGTTATTTTTTGGTGCTTGGGGAGGTCTCTGGGCCACGTATGTTAGTTAGTTAGTTAGTTAGTTAGTTAGTTAGTTAGTTTCATTTATTGTCCACGATGTGGAAATTTGTTTTTGGTCCCATAAAAACAACAGGCAGGACAATAACAACACTTTCACACAGACATCTTCAGGGCAAAAAGCAGGACAGCAGTGGCAGTTACATTACAACACATCAACATGGTGTTCAATGCCCCAATTGCGTTAGGAATAAAGGAATTTTAAAAAAATATTAGGATTTGCCCGTGGCTCTTTGTAACGTCGACCAGAGGGAAGAAGTTCAAACTCCCTATTGAGTGGATGAGACGGATCGTTTGCTATGTTGACAGCTTTTTTCCTCAGCACTTCCTCGTACATGCAACTTCATTGTTTCTGTCTTGTCCCTATGATTTTTGAGGCGAAGTTTACTATTCTCTATATATCTGTTTATACTGCCCCATGCATCAAACTGGTCATAAACGGAGAAACACACACCGCCCATTTGTAGGAACTGTCTCTTTAAGACGAGCAGATAGCACTTCCTCCTTTCTGTGATGTCACACACAAGGTAACTCCGCCCACCGTGACCAGTTGTTTTTTTTTTTTTCAGTTTTTATGAATGCAGCTTAGGTCTCAGTTACTTGCCTGTGATTGGCCCGACCACACGCCACTCAAAAACAGTGAGCCAATCAGAGGAGAGGTTCTCATTCTCTCTTCTGATTGGCCAAATGACCTGTGGCTGCTAGAACTCCAGAAAGAGGCAACAGAAAGGGGCAGTAGAAACCATATGAAGTAAAAAAAAACTTCTCGGCGCATGTTTGAGTAGCCACCTGACGCTGTCTGTGGAAAAAAATGTACACTTCAAGCAAGTAAAGAGTTGATATTCCTGTGTTTATGACACAAACGGTAGCTTTTCCCACTGCACCTGAACACACCAGCACGGCAACTGGGTCTCGCGCGAGACTCTGGGAGACTTTGAATTAGATCTAGTTTTACAAACATGTCGGCTTGTTGAAGTAAATAAACTTCTGGCTGCATGTTTGAGTCTCCATCTGACGCTGTCTGTGGCTTTGAGGGATGGAAACAGCCTAAACAGCAGAACTTACATCCACTCCCATTCATTGCTGCCGTGGCGACGCGGGGACAGACACAACTACCGCAAAACAGGAGACATTAAACTGAAAATCTTCAGATTCATTCTGTTAGACCTAAAATGATATGAAAATACACCCCTGAGTTGAATTCGCCTGGAATTGTCCTTTAAGACAAATAGCACAATATCTACAACAGCAACATTACACTTTAACCCCCACCCCTCCCACCCATACGCACACATGCACAAACACCCTCCAATCCACAACCAGTAGCCTACTCCCTTTACCCCTCAACCACAGAGTAATATATACATCCTCCATTCAGACAGGGGAATATTCATATCAACAACAAGAACAACAAGTACATGTCAAATTACACTTAGTTAATTAAGCCATGTACTACAGGGGATTCAGGGACTAATGTTCACAAATGTGGTTTTCTATTAACCATTTCTTTAGATGGGCTTTAAATGCACCGTATGAAATGGACTCTCTTATGTATTGTGGTATTGTATTCCACTCTTTGCCTGCCCTACAGGAAAACACTGACTGACCAGATACAGTTTTTCTAAATGGGATCTCGCAATCTCCTCTAGCCGCCCCTCTAGTACCACCTGTTGCAGGTGATCTGAATTGTATAATTGTATAGTTCTCACTAACTCTTTTGTTATTTCCCCCGTCCACCTGTATATCTCTCCTCCTTTCTCCTCTCAGGTTCACCCAGTCGTCCCACCTGAGGTCTCACATCACGCTGTTCCACGTGGGCGAGAAGCCGTTCAGCTGCGCCGACTGCGGGAAGAGCTTCACCATCGCCCACTACCTGAAGATGCACCGGCTCAGCCACACCAAGGTAAAGGCAAATATACTGGAAACATGAAGCAGTTCAGAGACGAGTAACCAAATGTGATGTCATATGAAGAAAGATTAAGGCACTTCAAACTGCCAACTCTCGTCTATAGGAGGGTTAGAGGCGACATGATAGAGGTGTATAAACTTGTACATAAAATATATTATGACCCCACAGTGGAGCCCGTTGTTAGTTTACTGAAGTCTTTAGTCTACAAAACTAATCTCTTTCCACTTAAAATAAGACTCATTACCTAAAAATTAACTTGTTTTTAGATCATTTTCACTTAAATTCACAATAAATAGAAAAATCTGCCAGTGAAAGTAAGTTTTTTGTGCTTGTAATAAGGAAGAAAAACTTGCTCCACTATCAGATTTTTCTACTTATTCCAAGTGAAAATCTGCTTGAAAGAAGTAAAAAGTGTCTAAAAACAAGCTACTTTTAATATGATGTGTCTTATTTTAAGTAGAATGAGATTTGTTTTGACTAGAAATGACATTTTGACTAGAAATAAGACAAATATTCTTGCTAAGATACTTGAGTTTTTGCAGTGTAATGCTGCATTAGCATCAAAACAAAGAAGGCTAGGGGCGGTGCGTGGCGCAGTGGGTAGAGCGGCCGCCCCATGTAGAGGCTACAGTCCTCACCGCAGGCGGCCCCGGTTCCAGCCCTTTCCTGCATGTCATTCCCCCTCTCTCTGCCTCCCCATTTCCTGTCTATCTCTACTGTCATCACTATCAAATAAAGGCAAAAAAAAAGCCGAAAAAATATACTTTAAAAAAACAACAAAAAAAACAAAGAAGGTTAAATAAAAAACGATAATACATACGTAGTCTAAGAAAAAAAAAGGAAAAGTTAGGGGGAGGGGCCCACTTTAGTATTCTTTAAGGGGGCCCAGAATTCATAGCAACGGGATCATTCACGAAGTTTACTATATGGAGAGACTTACTTTAGTTTTAAGACTTCAGTTGGAGAAGTGTATGGATCGCTGGGAAAAATGGATCGAATATGCACCTTGAATAGTGTGACATTTGACTATGATGTATGTGTAATAGAATATTTAGATTTTAACTGTACCACCCATGATGATCTCATGTTCTTTGTTCATGTAGATAAATAAAAAGTAAAAGCTAAGATACTTGAGTTTTTGCAGTGTACAGTGTAATGCTGCATTAGCATCAAAACAAAGAAGGCTAAATAAAAAACCATAATACATACGTAGTCTAAGAACTACTTAGGGGCTATTTGTAGATCATACAACCCCACTTTAAAAACAAAATGCTCCTATCCCTTTAAATCAAAAGGAGAAGCTGTACCAGTGCTCGTACTGCGAGAAGTCCTTCTCCTACCACAACTCCTGGAGGGCCCACGAGAGGATCCACACCGGCGAGCGGCCCTTCGGCTGCCGGGACTGCGGCCAGAGCTTCATCACGTCGGGCTCCCTGCTGAGCCACCAGCGCTCCAAACACACGGGAGAGAAGAGCCACTACTGCATCACCTGCGGGGAGTTCTTCTTCACCAGCTCGCTGCTGCGCGTGCACCAGCTGGACCACACCGGGGAGCGGCCGCACGCCTGCAGCTGCGGCAAGACCTTCAAGACCAAAGGAGTGCTGCGCTACCACCTCAAGAGGTTCACGCAGCACCAGCCGGCCCAGCCCTGATGTCACCATGGTGACCGTAGCCCTAGAGAGACTGTATACACCTAGATGGATGCTGCATTCAGGCTGGTCAGGACCGTCGTCACGGCCGCCATCTTGGGGGGGGGGTTCCTATGGTAAAAACCAGGGGTGGGAAGAAGAAATCGATTCACATAAAACTAGGGCTGGGACGATACGCTTTTCTCCCGATTCGATTCTTCTACGATTTTTTTTGGATGGCGATTCGATTTAAATTGTGATTCTACGATATTGCTGATTCTCTCTATGATTTTTAGTCTTTAGCATTTTTAACATTTATCTGCACACAAATACTGTAGGAGCCTAGAAATTAACATACTCCATTATAAAGTGAACTTAAACCCTTTTCAAAACCTGGACTCTCTGCATGTAAAAAAAGGCCAACAAATGCACATTGCACAATATTTTTAAAAAAAAATTAAAAATTAAAAAAAAAAATCGATTTTTGAAAGAAAAAAAAATCGATTTAAAAATCGTCAAAAAAAAGATATCGCGATATATATGTGAATCGATTTTTTTTCTCCCAGCCCTAATTAAATATTGCGAATCGATTTTTTTTTTCTTTCAAAAATCGATATAGCCTATATATATATTTTTTGAAAAAAAATTTTTTGAAATTTTTTAAAATATTGTGCAATGTGCATTTTTTAGCCTTTTTTACATCCAGAGAGTCCAGGTTTTGAAAAGGGTTTAAGTTCACTTTATAATGGAGTATGTTCATTTATAGGCTCCTACAGTATTTGTGTGCCAAAAAATCATAGAGAGAATCGGCAATATCGTAGAATTGCAATTTAAATCTAATCGCCATCCAAAAGAATCGTAGAAGAATCGAATCGGGAGAAAAGCATATTAATCGTCCCAGCCCTAGTAAAAACCATAGATGACATCATGCATGTTGCGTTCATAACAACTCGGAGGTCAGAATTCCCAACTCGGAAATCTCCGACTTCTGACATCATTGCGTTCACGCTGCAGGAACTCTGAAGAGAAAAAACCATGGATACCTGAAGGAAGTTTGTTGTATTGTGCCTCATCGCTGAATAGGAAAAATCAATGCAGCAGTAAATGATGTTTATTCTGGAGGAGAGGAGACGCTGCAGATGAGTGAACATATAATGTTACAGCCTTGATAACAGTTAAACCTTATTTCATCACATACGAAGAAACACAGTTTCACACCATACAACAATCACAGCTTAATATAAACGTATTTCATATAGGCTACTGCAATAATACACAAAAATATGCAGTAAAACCTCAACAAATAACTTAAAATGTCTAAATTCTAACCGTTAAAGACGAGGGCATGACGCCATGTTTTGATGTTGTCGTGACGTCAAGTCAGAAAGTCGGAGCTCTGATATGATACCCCGAGTTTCACACCTTTAATTTCCGAGTTCGATGCCGTTCAATTAAAACTTTTTACAACTCAGAGCTTGTTTTTTTTCCGACTTCCGAGTTGTCTTGAACGCAGCATATACATACATGTCGTTGCGGCCGCCATCTTGGGGGGGAGTTCCTAACTTCCTATGTTAAAAACCATAGATAGATGACGTCATGCAGTACGAGGTAAAACAAAACATAACAAAATCCCATTCACCGGCATCTACGTGTATATATCTATGGCCGGCCCAGGATGATGGGGGGGGGGGGGGTTGTTACTATGGAGACACAGGTCAGGGATTAAGACACTTTAAAACACTAAGAAACTTCCCTGACTCTGTGTCCCTCCAAAATAAAAGAAAGCTCCAGACAAACTGAAACTCAGAGACTCGTTTGGAGACAAAGCTGCTGTTTTTCTTTTGGGTCAACATATGGACCAGCTGATTGGACGGTCGTGGGACACAGCTGATTGGACGGTCGTGGGACACAGCTGATTGGACGGTCGTGGGACACAGCTGATTGGACGGTCGTGGGACACAGCTGATTGGACGGTCGTGGGACACAGCTGATTGGACGGTCGTGGGACACAGCTGGTCACTTTTTAATCACTGACATTCACTTTTTCTTTGTGTCATGATGAAGAACTGTTGAAAGATGCTGTGACAGGTGTCGTCCTGCAGCAACACTAACACACACACTAACACACACACACACAGACACACTAATCATGTGACATTTTCACTAATCATGTGACATTTTACTTTTCAACACAATAAAGGTGTTTAAAGGAACAGATGTTGTTAGTGTGTGTTTCCTTCTTCTCTGATTGGCTGTTTAGACTTCATATTGACTAGAGCCCAGAAAACCCATTCACTCCAATGTATGTGTGTTGTCCACTTGCTGGTAAATTGATGAAAACGGCCGTGTTTTTGTTTTTAGGTGTCTTGGTCATATCAGATTATACTTAGAATTAGTTTATTACAAAATGTAGATTGAAACATTCATGTAGAAAACTGTTTTTTTTTTTTACTGGCCTATGTGTTAATGTTTATCTGTAAAGGATCCTCAATGATGCTATTAACGTGGGTGATCTATAAATGTCCTTAAATTATTGAAAACACCACACTGCTCATTCACCAACAATGCAGAGATGTCAGTTCTTTTGTAAAACCCATATTCCTCCACCAGGAGGCGCTGCCATTGGACCGATGCTGTCCTTACTCTCTTTACCAGAGCTTATTGATCAGCCTAGAAAACCACAGGGTGGAGTTCAATGACAAAACTTTATTAACATATTTTACAGGTGAGTTAGACCCTGATGACACGTTGGACTCAGGTTCTCTTTGGATTCCAGTTCCTTTACAGTTTTTCTCGATTGCTAAGACACATTTCTGTAAAGCTTCTCTCCTTTTCTCTAAACTGTGAACACAAACCCCAATTTTCAAGCTACATTCACAAAACCTCAGACTCTTCTTGCAAAACCAAACTTTCACATCAAAACAGTTCAATCTGGTGCTCAAAACTGAACTATGTTGTCAAATCAAAATTAAAAACACTACTGAGCAGCCACTAAACACTACATAGACAAATAGAAACAAACGCTCAGCACATGAAGCTGTAGAAATAAATGTTTATTGTTCACTGTAGCTAAATGCATGTTGCAAAACAAAAAACCTCTGCATTTAGTACTTGTATACAGTAAGCCTACGTAAAATTAAAGTACAAAAATATAGAAATGAGAAGTGCATACAGTAACTCAGCAGCAGCATCATTTCTCTACTGGATCAGGCCACAGGACTTCATCCTGAACTAGCTACAGTAGATGTGCCCTCACATCATTGGACACAAGTGTGATCAGATTGAGTTGTTGTGTTCAACCGGTGAAACTTGTGCTTTACTTGTGTTTGACTTTTGCCACCTGTGCTCAGCATTATGCAACACAGGTGCATCACAATGAAAATGTGTTGGTAAGATGTTAAAGTCTAAACAGGTGAAAAGTGACTGGTTCAATCAGTGGGTTCAGACAACTGAGCATCTAGTTCAGACAACAGGGTTTAGTGTTTTAGCAACTGAGAAAAACTGTAATAGGCTACACATAAATAAAACAATAAGAAATCAATAAAGCTTGAGGGGATGTTAAAACACTTCACGTCTCATTTCATCTGCAGAAATCAAATCTTTAAATGACAACAGAGTCTGTGTTCAACTCTACATCCTGTTTTCAATCTCAAAAATGCTTTTACAACGTCCTGTTTATTACTGGTGCTTTTTTTCTTTTCTTTTTTCTTTCAACTTTATTTAAAGTTGTAACAATAACAACATTTCAGTTTTTCCAGCTCACATTCGTTACAACAGTAAAGTCACAAATTTTATGACAGTAGCCTATAACAAAAGTTAAATAAAACAATCAAGTTAACAATAAAGGAAAATACATTTGGTGACAGACCTTCTATCCCATGAAAATTACAATTATAGTTATTGTGACAGATTATTCGTTAAACATCTCTGAATGTATGTTCATTATTGTTATACATTTCTTGTTTGTAATTAAATTAAGAGACTTAAAATAATAATCAACTTCAATTAAAACAACTTAAATGATGGTGAAGAATTCTGAAATTTGCATTTATGAATATGAAACTTCCCCAATAAAATATAAAGGTTTACTATAGTACACAGTTTCTTTTCTTTGAAATCAAAATAAGTGATAACGTTCTTCCCCTCAATGTTGATTTTGTGTTTTATTTTACATAATATATAGCCTAATTCTCAACTTCTTTCCAAAATGTTCTGCTATATGAACAACCATAAAACAGATGGGTTACATTTACAAGGTCAATTTAACAAAAAGTACATTTGTTATCGATGTCAAGGAATCTTGAAATATACATTTTAGATGGGTGTATGTTAGTTTATTACTGGTGCTTTTATTGTGAAGGCGCGCAGGCAGCAACGCGTCACTTCCGGCCCCATGTAAACAGAGAAGATGGCGGCCTCCAGTGTGCGCCGCGCTGCCGTCCTCTGCCAGACCCTGAACCTGGTCCGGAGCTGCGCCGGGAACAGGTCGGTGTGACGTCATCTGGACCGACACCTCCGCGTCATGAAGACGTCACATTAATTTAACAGCGGGAAATAGAGTGTGTGTGTGTGTGTGTGTGTGTGTGTGTGTGTGTGTGTGTGTGTGTGTGTGTGTGTGTGTGTGTGTGTGTGTGTGTGTGTGTGTGTGTGTGTGTGTGTGTGTGTGTGTATCAGCTGTGGATCAGTGTGTGGAGATCCAGATGTTAGTGATGAGTCCTTCACACACAGACTGACTCAGTGACGTCATCCACATCCAACACACACACACACACACACACACACACACACACACACACACACACACACACACACACACACTCATACAGGTGTTGATGACCTGCAGAGATGGACAGAGTACTTGACCCCAGTACTTGAGTACAAATACTACTGGTCAACATGTACTCCGTTACAAGTAAAAGTAGCTCAGTCGACATGTTACTCCAGTAAGAGTAAAAAAGTACTTGCTTTTAAATGTACTTTAAGTCAAAGTCAGAGTCAGAGTAAATGTCTTATTTTCCACATCAATGAATGACTCTAATAGTTTGTAAATGAATGTAAGGAGCTTTTAACTCTTGTTAGTGAGAATGAACTCTTTGCTGCTCAGCTGCACTGATGTGCTGCTTTTAGGGGTTAGGGTTTCCTTCACAGACAAACACAGCTTGTGTCCAATAGGATTTTAGAAAAAGACCTGAAAGTAACCAGTACTTTTCAGCCTTCCTACTAATTAACTCCAGTAAAAGTACTAATATTTGTCTTGGAAATGTATTCATTCATTCATTCATTCATTAAGAGTAATAAGTACCAAAGACATCTAATACTCAAGTAAAGTACACATCCTCTGGATATGTACTTAAGTACAGTACTCAAGTAGATTTACTCCGTTACTGTCCACCACTGAAGCTTCTCTCCTCTGTTGATGTGATTAAAGCAGCAGACAGGCTGTGAAGGGAACTCGCTCGGCATGCTGGGTAAAGGAGAGTCGGCCTGAGTCTGTCTGGAGGAGCGGTGAGGGAGGAGGAGGAGGAGGAGGAGGAGGAGCAGGAGGAGGAGCAGGAGGAGCAGGAGGAGGAGGAGGAAGAGGAGGAGGAGGAGGAGGAGGAGCAGGAGGAGGAGGAGGAGGAGGAGGAGGAGGAGGAGCAGGAGGAGGAGGAGGAGGAGGAAGAACGGTGCTGTGGGCTGCAGTCGGTGAGTTCATCCTTCATTCAGGAATATCAATCAACTTTATTCATACAGCAGCTCATTAGATAAACCACAGGGGCCAAAGAGCTTTACACTGAGACATAAAATACGAAAATCAATACACAGAATGTATACGTGTGTGTGTGTGTGTGTGTGTGTGTGTGTGTGTGTGTGTGTGTGTGTGTGTGTGTGTGTGTGCAGCCTTCTCTTTCTCTCTGTTCAGGCCTGAAGACAAACGAGACGAAGCTGAGAGGAAACAGGACGAGATGATCCTGCTGCTGAAGAAGGCCAAGGTACTACTGACATCTACTGACATCTACTGACACAGTGTCTTTTTCTTTCTTTCTTTCTTTCTTTCTTTCTTTCTTGTGCATCACTGCGTGGCGATTTTTCTCTCCCTCCGAAATTTGGAACACAAAATAAAACGCAACAGACTCAGTGTGCAAGGAGCCTGCGCGTAATGTTTTTTGTCGGATGACGGATACGAAAAACGCATGAGAAAAAGACGGACTCAGTGTGCAAAGACCTTAACTCAGCATTGTTTCAACAGTTTCTTCAGCTCATTCAGCAACAGAGTTCAGCTGCTTTCAGCATTCACACGCATTTTCTGCAGGAAATGCTATCTTTTTCTAGTTTTCAAATTGTTCTGTGGTCACAAGTAGTCTCCTTTTTACATTTAATATCTCTGTCCTTACATAACTTGTTGTATGTCACTGTTCGTCAAACTAACTGTCATTTTGTGGTATGTCATTGCGTTATGTTGGTTTATTGTCCCTATTCTTTCTTCTTTTGTGTCACTGTTGTTGTATGTGCTTTTATTGTCTATATTTTAATGTTACTCCCCCTCTCCCTTCCCCTTAGGAGGTCTTCACCTCCTACCAGGCCACTGCCTTAATAAGAATGTATTCTTAGCAATTCTTGCCTGGTAAAATAAAGGTTTACTACTACTACTTTTGACCATCATTTAACATGCGTCTCCATGTCCACGTTGAGATTCGAGCTGTGTCAGTAACTGGTCTGTCTCTCTACAGCTCAGTCTGTAGTTCTGTCAGTAGTTGTGTCAGTAACTGGTCTGTCTCTCTACAGCTCAGTCTGTAGCTGTGTCAGTAGCTCTGTCAGTAACTGGTCTGTCTCTCTACAGCTCAGTCTGTAGCTGTGTCAGTAGCTCTGTCAGTAACTGGTCTGTCTCTCTACAGCTCAGTCTGTAGTTCTGTCAGTAGTTGTGTCAGTAACTGGTCTGTCTCTCTACAGCTCAGTCAGTAGCTCTGTCTGTAGCTGTGTCAGTAACCCTCTGTCTCTCTACAGCTCAGTCTGTAGCTGTGTCAGTAGCTCTGTCAGTAACTGGTCTGTCTCTCTACAGCTCAGTCTGTAGCTGTGTCAGTAGCTCTGTCAGTAACTGGTCTGTCTCTCTACAGCTCAGTCTGTAGCTGTGTCAGTAGCTCTGTCAGTAACTGGTCTGTCTCTCTACAGCTCAGTCTGTAGCTGTGTCAGTAGCTCTGTCAGTAACTGGTCTGTCTCTCTACAGCTCAGTCTGTAGCTGTGTCAGTAGCTCTGTCAGTAACTGGTCTGTCTCTCTACAGCTCAGTCAGTAGTTCTGTCAGTAGCTCTGTCAGTAACTGGTCTGTCTCTCTACAGCTCAGTCTGTCCCGGTCTCAGCTCCATGAAGCCTCAGGTTTCCTCCACCAGCTCAGTCTGTAGTTCTGTCAGTAGCTCTGTCAGTAACTGGTCTGTCTCTCTACAGCTAAGTCTGTAGTTCTGTCAGTAACTGGTCTGTCTCTCTACAGCTCAGTCAGTAGCTCTGTCTGTAGCTGTGTCAGTAACCCTCTGTCTCTCTACAGCTCAGTCTGTAGCTGTGTCAGTAGCTCTGTCAGTAACTGGTCTGTCTCTCTACAGCTCAGTCAGTAGTTCTGTCAGTAGCTCTGTCAGTAACTGGTCTGTCTCTCTACAGCTCAGTCTGTAGCTGTGTCAGTAGCTCTGTCAGTAACTGGTCTGTCTCTCTACAGCTCAGTCTGTAGCTGTGTCAGTAGCTCTGTCAGTAACTGGTCTGTCTCTCTACAGCTCAGTCAGTAGTTCTGTCAGTAGCTCTGTCAGTAACTGGTCTGTCTCTCTACAGCTCAGTCTGTAGCTGTGTCAGTAGCTCTGTCAGTAACTGGTCTGTCTCTCTACAGCTCAGTCAGTAGTTCTGTCAGTAGCTCTGTCAGTAACTGGTCTGTCTCTCTACAGCTCAGTCTGTAGCTGTGTCAGTAGTTGTGTCAGTAACTGGTCTGTCTCTCTACAGCTCAGTCTGTAGCTGTGTCAGTAGTTGTGTCAGTAACTGGTCTGTCTCTCTACAGCTCAGTCTGTAGTTCTGTCAGTAGTTGTGTCAGTAACCGGTCTGTCTCTCTACAGCTCAGTCAGTAGCTCTGTCTGTAGCTGTGTCAGTAACCGGTCTGTCTCTCTACAGCTCAGTCTGTAGTTCTGTCAGTAGTTGTGTCAGTAACCGGTCTGTCTCTCTACAGCTCAGTCTGTAGCTGTGTCAGTAGCTCTGTCAGTAACCCTCTGTCTCTCTACAGCTCAGTCTGTCCCGGTCTCAGCTCCATGAAGCCTCAGGTTTCCTCCACCAGGCCGTGGTTCTGGCTCATCAGACCCACAACAACCAGGCCATCATCTACACCTACAGCCTGGTAAATAGGACCACCATGGAAACAAGCCTTTTGAACACGTGTCTAATGTTGTTCAATAAAGTTTTCAATCAATCAAAAAAAAAAACACCTGGACACACCTGTCCTCTGACCACCTGCAGCACCACCTGACAGTCTGATGTCTCTGTGTACCTGTACCTTCTCTGAACTCACCTGTCCTCTCACCTCTCTGTCCCTCAGATGGCGAACCTGGCCTATGTCCAAGGTCACCTCGACCAGGTGAGTACCGTCCAATCACAGCACAGATACCTGTCTTCATAGTGCACCTCTTTCCATCATGAGCTGTGTTGTAAATCATCCACTCATTCACTCTCTCCCTATCCCCTACATCATGTATATGATATAGTGACTACATCATGTAGACGATGTAGGGAACGACGG
This sequence comes from Trachurus japonicus, assembly GCF_045865225.1. Lineage (NCBI taxonomy): Eukaryota > Metazoa > Chordata > Actinopteri > Carangiformes > Carangidae > Trachurus > Trachurus japonicus. Next base: position 1,707,417 of record NC_140923.1, on the reverse strand, counting down.
GAGGAGAATTCGGACACTAGACGGTCATTTTCTGAACGTGGTTGCGTAGCAGATGCTCCAGGTGTTAGCGTGTTAGCCTACTGCTGTGACGGAAGCAGACGCACCAAGAGTCATGTAAACAAACCAGACACATAACAATAAAATAATAAAAACCAGACACTTATGGGAACATTGAGGATGTGATTCTTGAAGTTTGGTTTGGTAAACTACTGTTGTGTGTCCCGACCGTGTAACAGCTATGTGGCTATTAGCTTAGCTCGTTAGCTGTGGATATTAGCTTAGCTGGTTAGCTGGTATTTCCTCCATATTCTACTACAGTTTCTTTATTAGATTGATTTAATGCTGCCTGTTATTGTTGGGATGCTGCTGCCCAACTCCTGCTCCTCAGGCAAACGGAGCGAAGGCAAATACGTCTGAGGAGTTTACTGCTAAATAACCTAAATAAATCGTAGCTAACATGCTAGTTAGCTTGCTCTTCTTCTCTGGCAAAACACGACCGCATTGCATTGTGGGATACATACAGGAGTAGAAAGTAGTGTACATCGCTTGTTCACTCAATGTTGTGGTGCATTGTGGGTGTTTTGTCGTCCACTACATAGTGGATGAAATTAATCGCGGAGAATTCGAACAACACTACAAAATGGCGAACACACTATATAGTTAGTGCACTACATCCGTGATAGGGGGCAATTTACAACACAGCTATGGTCTTCTTCCGTCAGCTCATGCGCCGTTGCTATGGCAACAGCAGTGAGACCGCACACCCCGTAACCTGAAGGGCCTGTAGAGACCGCTGAACTTTGAACTCATCATCTTCCTCCTCATCTTCCTCAGGCTGAGAAACTCTTCAAAGCTGCGATGAGCTTCATGTTGTCAGGAGGAACACCACAGGTGAGTGTATGAGTGTGTGAGTGTGTGTGAGTGTGTGTGTGTGTGTGTGTGTGTCCATCTTCACTAACTTCCTGTCTGTTTCCAGGACGACAACGCTGTCATTGAGATGTCTCTGAAGCTCGCCACCATCTACGCTGAACAGAACAAGTGAGTGACAAAGTCCCATAAATCCGTCCTGGTTGAACTGGTTGTTGGAACGCCGAGCCGGGCTGAGGAGAGCTCTCGTCAGTAGACCACAGAGACTGATCACAGATTCACCGATGAGGCAACTGCAGACTGACTGGATAATCCAAAACTATCATCACAACTCATGTTCCTTTCACAAATTAACAGTTGTGCACTTTGCCTTAAAGCAGAAGTAAGCGGAATGTTTGTGTTAATATTATAAGTCTTAAATAGTTATATCTTCCGACAGCAATCACTTCTATAGAGTGTTTGGTCTGAAACACGGGTCTGTCAGTCACTCTGCTCTGCTGTAAGCCGAGGAGAAAACTTTCCTTGTATCCTACAACCTTTATCCAATGAGGAGAGAGAACGGACCAATAGATCCATGACGAGGGCGGGGACTGCTAACTCCATCGGCTGACAGGAAGTTAGCCAAAACCACCAGATCACTTACTTCTGCTTTAATGATGAGCAGTGGAAGTTGATTCATTGCACAAATCTAGGGTTAGGGTTAGGGGGTTAGGGTTAGTTAAAGAGGAACTAAACCCCTAAACCACTTTTTTCTGCTGAAAACAAATGTATTTGGGTATAAGGTAGTGTTGTCAGTTGATTCTGGTCCAACTTTTGACATTTTAGTCAAAATATTTCAATTTGGTGTATTTTGTAGTAAAAATGTAGAGTGACTGCCCTCTATGGGTTGAAACACGGCTATTACAATCGAATTTTTCTATTGGCTGAGATGGAGGCAGATGACGTTTTGGAGGCAGCTTTCGTCACCGGCCACTAGCTCCCCGACCAATCAGCACCGGCTGCTGCCTGCCGCTAACGGTTGCTAGGCACTCTAGCTGCTCTGCTGCGGCTAACGGTTGCTAGGCGCTCTAGCTGCTCTGCTGCGGCTAACGGCTGCTAACAGCTGCCTGAACGGGAATCGTTAGTGCGGCCGGCGCTAACGAGCCGTTAACGAGCTAAGCTAACGAGCCGGCGGATCGGCTGTAGATGCTGTGTCACGGCTCTGGCGTCCTCTCCTAGTAGTGTCCACGCTACTAGTGCTGTTAGAGTAGCTCGTTAGTAGCTCGTTAGCGCTAGCAGAAGTGTTGATGTGTGTTTATTACTTTTTTTTCTCTTTTGTGTGATTTCGCGGGTGTGAATGGGGCGCAGGGGGGAGGGGGGAGGGGGGGTCGGAGAGTATCCTGGAGTCCCGCCCATAATCAAGGCATTTTTTGAATTTCAAGCTTAGAGCACGTCATCCAAAACTGAGGGGTTTAGTTCCCCTTTAAGTAAAGTTCATACAGCAGTTTGTCTGTTTGTTTGTTTGTTTGGTTGTTTGTTTGTTTGTTTGTTTGATTGATTGATTGTTCCTCAGGGCGGAGCTGGCTGAACATGGGTTCAGGTTCTGCACCGAGTCGTTGGAGGCCAAGCTGCAGAAGCATCAGGACGAGTCGTCAGAGGAGGCGACGGGTGAGGCAGCTCTCACCGGTTCTACAGCAGAACACAGCTGTGACCCAGGTAGAGACCAAGGCGGTCTGACTCAGACCAGGTGAGCCTCCACGTGTCCAGACCCGGGTCAGGCTCAGAGCTCTGTGGTTGTTGTCGTCCTCAGAGGAGCAGGAGGCTCTGAGGAAGGAGCAGGAGGCTCTGAGGAAGGAGACGCGCCTCCTCCTGGGTCTCTGTCTGGACTCACGGGCTCGATACCGAGCATCAACACGCCGCCTCAAGCAGGCCACACAGGACTACCAGAGCGCCCTGAGCATCTGCCGCCAGGAGCAGGGGGAGACACACCCACAGGTAAGACATACCCACAGGTAGGGACACACCCACAGGTAGGGACACACCTACAGGTAGGGACACACCCACAGGTAGGGACACACCAACAAGTAGGGACACACCAACAAGTAGGGACACACCTACAGGTAGGGACACACCCACAGGTAAGACACACCCACAGGTAGGGACATACCCACGGGTAGGGACACACCTACAGGTAGGGACACACCTATAAGAAGGGACACACCTACAGGTAGGGACACACCCACAGGTAGGGACACACCAACAAGTAGGGACACACCAACAGGTAGGGACACACCAACAAGTAGGGACACACCTACAGGTAGGGACACACCTACAAGTAGGGACACACCCACAGGTAGGGACACACCAACAGGTAGGGACACACCCACAGATAGGGACACACCAACAGGTAGGGACACACCTACAGGTAAGACACACCTACGGGTAGGGACATACCCACAGGTAGGGACATACCCACGGGTAGGGACACACCCACAGGTAGGGACATACCCACAGGTAGGGACACACCAACAAGTAAGGACACACATACAGGTAGTGACACACCCACAGGTAAGACACACCTACAGGTAGGGACATACCCACAGGTAAGACACACTCACAGATAAGACACACCCACAGATAAGACACACCCACAGGTAAGACACACCTACAGGTAGGGACACACCCACAGGTAGGGACACACCAACAGGTAGGGACACACCAACAAGTAGGGACACACCCACAGGTAGGGACACACCAACAAGTAGGGACACACCAACAGGTAGGGACACACCCACAGGTAGGGACACACCAACAGGTAGGGACACACCAACAGGTAGGGACACACCAACAGGTAGGGACACACCAACAGGTAGGGACACACCAACAAGTAGGGACACACCAACAAGTAGGGACACACCAACAGGTAGGGACACACCAACAGGTAGGGACACACCAACAGGTAGGGACACACCTACAGGTAGGGACACACCAACAAGTAGGGACACACCAACAGGTAGGGACACACCTACAAGTAGGGACACACCAACAAGTAGGGACACACCAACAAGTAGGGACACACCAACAAGTAGGGACACACCAACAAGTAGGGACACACCAACAGGTAGGGACACACCAACAAGTAGGGACACACCAACAGGTAGGGACACACCTACAGGTAGGGACACACCAACAAGTAGGGACACACCAACAGGTAGGGACACACCAACAGGTAGGGACACACCAACAGGTAGGGACACACCAACAAGTAGGGACACACCAACAGGTAGGGACACACCAACAGGTAGGGACACACCTACAGGTAGGGACACACCAACAGGTAGGGACACACCAACAGGTAGGGACACACCAACAGGTAGGGACACACCAACAAGTAGGGACACACCTACAGGTAGGGACACACCTACAGGTAGGGACACACCAACAAGTAGGGACACACCAACAGGTAGGGACAAGGAAAGTTTTCTCCTCGGCTTACAGCAGAGCAGAGTGACTGACAGACCCGTGTTTCAGACCAAACACTCTATAGAAGTGATTGCTGTCGGAAGATACAACTATTTAAGACTTATATTAACACACAAACATTCTGCTTACTTCTGCTGTAACTCTTTGAGCTCACAGCTCTGGTGCCTCAGAGGTTGATAGTTGTGTAGCTCAGGTATAAAACGTATAACAATAAGTCATGCGTTCATCACTTCAACACTGGTGAAGGATATGAATGGAAGCAATGCACACAACAGACTGACACCTACTACTTGCACAATGAATTCATCAGAGACTGGTTTGATTTGTGGCACCGAGTATGAATGAGGTCGTGGTGTCGTCTCCTGTCAGACTCTGGTGCTGATGAGCGACCTCGCCACCGTCCTGGATCTTCAGGGTCGCCATGACGACGCCCTGGTACTGGTCCAACAGGCCGTGGACCTGAGCCGAGCCGCGGGACACCCGGACCAGCACGTCCTGCTGGGAAACATGGCCGGCATCCTGCTGCACACAGGTGAGACTCTGACTGTGTCCTTTGTCTCTGTCCTCTGAACTTGTCCTCTGACTCTGTCCTCTGACTCTGTCCCCATCAGGACGTCTGGAGGACTCGGTCCGGTTCTACCACGAGGCTCTGAGTCTGGCCCGGGAGGCCGGAGACGAGGAGGCTGTGGACAAGATCCAGGAGGGACTGAAGGAGTTGAAGAGGAGGCGGAGCCAGGAGAGGAAGGAGGAGGAGGCAGCTTCAGAGGAGTGACGGGTGTCAGGACGTCCATGTTGTCCCTCAGGCAGGGCCGTTGCTATTAGGAATTCTGGGCCCCCTTAACGAATACTAAAGTGGGCCCCTCCCCCTAACTTTTCCTTTTTTTTTTCTTAGACTACGTATGTATTATGGTTTTTTATTTAGCCTTCTTTGTTTTGATGCTAATGCAGCAATACACTGCAAAAACTCAAGTATCTTAGCAAGAATATTTGTCTTATTTCTAGTCAAAATGTCATTTCTAGTCAAAACAAATCTCATTCTACTTAAAATAAGACACATCATATTAAAAGCAGCTTGTTTTTAGACACTTTTTTACTTCTTTCAAGCATATTTTCACTTGGAATAAGTAGAAAAAATCTGATAGTGGAGCAAGTTTTTCTTCCTTATTACAAGCACAAAAAACTTACTTTCACTGGATTTTATTTATTTCATTTATTGTGAATTTAAGTGAAAATGATCTAAAAACAAGTTTTGACTAGAAATGAGACATTTGGACAAGAAATAAGACAAATATTCTTGGAAAGATGTTGAGTTTTTACAGTGTACTATGATTTATGGGCCCCACTGGGCGCTGGGCCCCTAGAATTATCATCACCTTTCTCCCCTATACAACGGCCCTGCCCTCAGGACGTCCACGTTGTCCTTCAGGACGTCCACGTTGTCCTTCAGGACGTCCACGTTGTCCTTCAGGACGTCCACGTTGTCCCTCAGGACTGAGATATGATGGACCTGCTCATGTTGACTGTGACTGTGACTGCCCCCCCCCCCCACCCCCCTACTGTCCTCAATCAGGTCCTCAGATCTATCCTCTACCCCCCCCGACCCCCACTCTCATGAATATTCATGATGAGGTCATTCATTCATTCATTCATTCATTCATTCATTCATTTGGGACATGCGTGTTAAATCTGACTTCATCCCACATCATCTCAGTTTAAGTAATGCAATAATTCTGTCACTCTGTAAACTATGGTGAGAAGTTACTGCTGTTCTACTTCAAAATAAAAGTTGTAAAAATTGATCTAATTGTTGTTCTAAAACACAACATGAAGAACCACACACACACACACACACAGACGAGGTGCTGTCGTCATAGAGACGCCTTCTGGTGATGTCACACATGTTTTTCCTCTGCAGGTTCCCACAGACTGACACAGTTGAACTTCCTGTTTACTGAACATGTCAGAATAAAAGCCCAGTGATGACAGTAAACAAAGACCAGACACCACAAACACAAATCAGCAGATTAACCACACACACACACACACCCTGGGAAACAGCGCGCACACACAGACACACCAAGTCAAACACACATCTGGACTTCATTCAGTGTTTTACTGTTACAGTTTTTCTCGATTGCTAAGACACATTTCTGTAAAGCTTCTCACCTTTTCTCTAAACTGTGAACACAAACCCCACTGTTCAAGCTACATTCACAAAACCTCAGACTCTTCTAGCAAAACCAAACTTTCACCTCAAAACAGTTCAATCTGTTCTCAAAACTGAACTCTGTTGTCAAATCAAAATTAAAACCACTACTGAGCAGCCACTACATAGACAAATAAGAAACACAACGCTCAGCACATGAAGCTGTAGAAATAAATGTTTATCGTTCACTGTAGCTAAATGCATGTTGCAAAACAAAAAACCTGTGCATTTACACTGTAGCACTTCTCTCCTTCCCTTTCTTTCACCCTCCTCCCTCCCTCCCCACATCTCTTTTCCTTCCTTCTTTTTTCTTCCCCGTTCATCCCTCCTTCCCTCATCCTCTCTTCCTTCACCCTGTCGTCTCTCATCTTCTCCTCCTCCTCCTCTCCTCCTCTTCCTCCATAAATGCATGTTGCAAAACAAAAAACCTGTGCATTTAGCACTTGTACATAGTACTGTGTAAAAAAAAAAAAAGTAAAAAAACAGAAATTATGTGCATTTAGCACTTGTATACAGTAAGCCTACGTAAAAATAGAAAAAAGTACAAAAATATACAGACAGTATATACAGTAACTCAGCCACAGCATCATTTCTCATCCTGAACTGACTTACGTATGCCCTCACATCATTGGCCACAAGTGTGATCAGATTGAGTTGTTGTGTTCAACCGGTGAAACTTGTGCTTTACTTGTGTTTGACTTTTGCCTCCTGTGCTCAGCATTATGCAACACAGGTGCATCACAATGAAAATGTGTTGGTGAGTTGTTAAAGTCTAAACAGGTGAAAAGAGACTGGTTCAATCAGTGGGTTCAGACAACTGGGTTTAGTGTTTTAGCAATTGAGAAAAACTGTAATGATGTTTTTAACTGAAACAGCTGGATACACACCGAGCCATCCCATAATGAGCAGCAGGAGCTTCAGGAGCTAAACTCCATGACGACGGAGAACATGTTCAACACACACACACACACACACACACACACACACACACACACACACACACACCTGAATGTGTGATATTTACTTGTAAACACACACACACAGGTTAAGTGTAATTATTGTTGTGCTGAAGGTTAATCAATCTCACACACACACACACACACACACACACACACACACAGAGCCCTGGTTGCCGTGGTTATAAAAGCAGCCTCAGTGTGTGTGTGTCTGTGCTGGACGACGTCTCCACACAACTGACCAGGTAGGAAGAATCGATGCATCTGATTGGCTGATTGACCCGATCACTTCCTGTTGTCATATCAGGTCTGATCAGCTGACGAGGCAGCGACCAATCAGAAGCTCTCTGTCTGTTCTGTCTGTTCTCTGTCTGTTTTTGTTCTTTTTTTTTTTCTTTATTGACAAGCAAGTAGAGTACAATAATGTTTTTTAGACAAAAAATAGGTATGAAACAAGGTAATAATCAGACGAGACGGTAATAAAAAAAACCCAATAACAGTTAGAAGAGGAGAGAAACTAACAAAAAAAAAGAAAAAAGAAAAAGGGTACATACATTGGTCATAGAATACAGAGTACACAAAGACTATAATCACTGATTTAACAAAAATCCATAAAGTCATTAGAAATAACATTAAGATTAGACATTCATCAGGCTGTCGTAAATAATACTGCAGAAATAGATCTTTTTTTTTTGTCATTTACTGTATAATTCTGAGAGACTTAAGATGAAAGTTGAATTCAAGTAGAAATCTGTGTTTGTGTATAAAGAATTTACAGGAAATAATTAAGTAATTAGTAATGAATCAGGGTCAGGTGTCTGTTCTCTGTCTGTTCTGTCTGTTCTCTGTCTGTTTTTTTTTCTGTTTTTTTTCTGTTTTTTTCAGTATTGACAAGCAAGTAGTGTACAATAATGTTTTTAGACAAAAAATAGATATGAAACAAGGTAATAATCAGGCGAGACGGTAATAAAAAAAACCCCAATAACAACTAGAAAATGCATTTCCTGAAGGAAATACGGGTGAATGCTGAAAGCTGTAAAAGCTGAATGAGCTGATTACAATGTTGAAACAATGCTGAATTAAGTTAAGAAAACTGAAGAAATAATCTTGAAGAGATGAAATAATATATGAAGAATACGAAATGGTTTGAAATGACTTGAATTGTTGAAGATCAGTATGAAGAAATTTAAAGTCTGAAGTCTACTCAGATTTACTTAAAACTGACAGTTTGAAAACATTTTTGAACCATTACTAATGTAGATTAAACAATATCTGAAGAGTAAAAGTAGAAGATGAAAGATGGAGGATGTATGAAATGGGTGGTAATTACTTGAATTAGTGAAGAATAGTATGAATGAATTGAAAGGTTAAAGTGCACCCAGATTTATTTAAAACAGTTTGAAAACATTTTTTGAACCATTACTAATATAGATGAAACAATATCTGAAGTGTAAAAGTAGAATAATATAGAAGTAGTTACAATCCGTTAAAGGGCAGAATAACTAAAAATAACTACAACATATCTGAAGGGTAAAAGTAAAACATCTTAATAAAAAGTTTGAGGAAAATGTAGAAATCCTGCATATTTATAGTTTAACAGTTGAATGGTTGAAATCTGAAATAGGAGAGAAACAAAGAAAGAAAAAAGAAAAAGGGTACATACATTGGTCACGCATAGAATACAGAGTACACAAAGACTATAATCATTGATTTAACAAAAATCCATAAAGTCATTAGAAATAACATTAAGATTAGACATTCATCAGGCTGTCGTAAATAATACTGCAGAAATACATCTTTTTTTTGGTCCTTAATTCTGAGAGACTTAAAGCAGAAATAAGCGATCCGGTGGTTTTGGCTAATGCTGCGTTCCAGGCAGGCTTTTGAAACCGTAAATTACAGCTTCAAGTCACAACTTACGACTTTGTAGCGTTCCAGGCAACCCACTCGTGTTTCTCCGACCTGTTTTACCTGTGAAAGTCACTATAACGGCCACTCGTAACTTCTGACCCGTGAACTCGTACCAGATCGAACTGGTACGACTTCACAGGTCGGAAAAACACGAGTTACGAGTTGCCTTGAACGCACCATAACGTCTTGTCAGCAGATGGAGTTAGCAGCCCCCGCCCTCGTCATGGATCTATTGGTCCTCGTCCCTACGTCACCACATTCAGGCGCATCCCTTGGCTGCACACACAGAGAGGACTGCCCCTTTATGCCGTTCTCTCTCCTCATTGGATAAAGGTTGTAGGATACAAGGAAAGTTTTCTCCTGGGCTCAGAGCAGAGCAGAGTGACTGACAGACCCGTGTTTCAGACCAAACACTCTATAGAAGTGATTGCTGTCGGAAGATACAACTATTTAAGACTTAGATTAACACAAAAATATCACTTACTTCTGCTTTAAGATGAAAGTTGAATTCAAGTAGAAACACCTTAAACTTCGGTTTAGTTTTGAGAAATCTGTGTTTGTGTATAAAGATTTTACAGGAAAGAATTAATATAAGTAATCAGTAATGAATCAGGGTCAGGTGTCAGTGCTGATGCTGGAGGATCAGTGACATCATCAGTGACATCATCGATTAGTATCAATAGACACGTAACACTTTACTTGAATAGGTATTCATCAGATTGACATAACAGCTGTCATAAACATCAATGAATACTTCTGACAGCTGTGGTTAAGTGTCATTCGGTAAGTTATGTCACTTTTGATGCAAAGTTGACATTGTTTGAGATGTCAACTTTGCATAAAAGACAATTTAAAGGGACAACGAGGAGTTTCTATCTGGTTATAAAAAAGTCTGATATTAATGTGGATGAATCTCCGTTACCACTTGTTAATGGTCCATTTTAGATAAATCTATGGTTTTGTCTCTATGGTTATTTTGTTATTATTAGTGGTGGTGGAAATGCTGGGCGAGCCGACCAGTGTTTCTTTACTTTCGGTTTTGTGGCGAGTCATGAGAATAACGCCGCCGAATCTCCGTTTATGGTGGGAACTACGACGGTATGTGATCGTCTTCCAACCTCTGACTTTAATTCTTGATGAATGAAAACATGAGTCTGTCTTGCTCCGGTCAAAGAATTTCACGGTGCGGAGGCTCATAAATGTAGTGTGGAAACACTTCACTTTTACAAAACTCCTCGTTGTCCTTTTAAACCAGGGGTGTCAAACTAATTTTAGTTCAGGGGCCACATTCAGCACAATTTGATCTCAAGTGGGCCAGACCAGGTAAAATAAGAGCATAATAACCTATAAATAACAAGAACTCTAAACTTTTCTTTTTGTTCTAGTGCAAACAAGTACATTATTAAGATATTTACAGTATATTATTTATTCCTTTGATAAAAAATATTATGAACAAAAAAATTTCCTGAGAAAAACATGTGCAGTTTCAGTGATATTATACCTCTTCTGTCTTTAATATGATTTTCATACTTGGCAAATTCATCCCGCGGGCCAGATTGGACCCTCTGGCGGGCCGGTTTTTCCCCACGGGCCGCATGTTTGACACCATTACTTTAAACTGTCATAGCAGACCTAATTGCCAAACTTTAAAAAATTATGTCAAGTTGTCAGAACAAACAATTTCAACTTTGCATCAAAAGTGACATAACTTACCGAATGACACTTAACAACAGCTGTCAGAAGTATTCATTGATGGTTATGACAGTGTTATGTCAATCTGATGAACACCTATTCCAGTAAAGTGTTGCCCCAATAGATCAATATATGGATAGGCAGGAAGCAGGCCTAACCTAACCCTAACCTCGGTTGCCGTGGTGACCTTCAGCCTGTTGGACCTTTTCTTTCTCTACCTCCTGTTTCCTCTTTCTCCCCCTCTCCTCTTTTCATCCTTTCTTTCTTCAAGCCCCCCCCCTCCCCCCTTCCCTCCTTTTCTCCCCCTCTAACCCCCCCCTCCTCCTTCTTCCCCCCCTCTGTTCTCCCTGTTGGTTTCAGTCTTTGCATTATAATTTCTCTCTTTCAGTGCTGCGAGGACGCTGAGGTAGGCTCCAACTCTCTTCCTGTTTCACACACACACACACACACACACACACACACACACACACACACACACACACACACACACACACACACACACACACACACACACACAATGTACTCTCTCTCTCTCAGTTCAGTGTTTGTTTCTTCAGACTCTGACTCATCAACGTGATGTTTGTCTCCACCTGCAGCAGGACACACACTCACGTCACAGGGAGGATTCCTCCTCCGTTCCCTGTTCCCTCACTGTTCCCTCTCTGTTCCCTGTTCCTCCTCTCTTCCCTGTTCTTCCTCCTCTGTTCCCTCACTGTTCCCTCTCTGTTCCCTGTTCCTCCTCTCTTCCCTGTTCTTCCTCCTCTGTTCCCTCACTGTTCTCTCACTGTTCTCTGTTTCTCCTCTCGGCTCTCTGTGTTCTCTCACTATTCTCAAACTGTTCCCTATCTCTGTTCCCTCACTGTTCCCTATCTCTGTTCCCTCACTGTTCCCTCTCTTGGCGCCAGATGACATCATACGTATCATCATTATGAATGTGTTCTCTTCTCTCTGTAGTGAAACCGGCTGGTTCCCTCTGGTTCCCTCTGACCTGTGACCTCTGACCCCTGAAGGAACCATGAGCCAAACTCACCCGGACTCAGTGGAACCTGGTGAGGGCCTGGGCCTCTCTGTGGTGAGTCTCCACCGATCGATCAATCAATCAATCGATCGATCAATCAATCAACCAACCAACCAACCAACCAACCAGTCGGTCGATCTATCTGTCGATCTATCTGTCGATCAATCAATCAACCAACCAACCAACCAACCAACCAACCAGCCAACCTACCGACCTACCGACCGACCGACCGACCGACCGACCGACCGACCGACCGACCGATTGATCGATCAATCAATCAATCAATCAATCAATCAACCAACCAACCAACCAACCAACCAACCAACCTACCGACCGACCGATCAACCAACCGGTCGGTCGATCTATCTGTCGATCAATCAATTAATCAATCAATCAATCAATCAATCAATCAATCAATCAATCAATCAATCGACCGGTCGGTTGGTTGGTCGGTCGGTCGGTCGGTCGATCTATCTGTCGATCGATCGATCAATCAATCAATCAATCAATCAATCACTCAACCAACCGGTCGGTCGATCTATCTGTCGATCAATCAATCAATCAATCAATCAATCAATCAATCATGGTTGTATCAGTCTGAGCCTCATTATTTTTCTGTCAGGTGAGATGATGTTGTTACCATGGTAACAGACAGATGCTCTGAGCTCAGACTGGTCAGCTGATGTTTGACCTCATGTGACCCACTCGCTACTCACCATAGATATACATAGTGACTAGATGCCTTCTGCTCCTCAGCGTACGTCAACACGGCGGCCATCTTGGTACAGAGTTACTGACCATAGACATATAAACGTCTGACCAGCAGTCAGACCAGTCAGACCCTGTAGAACACATTTCACTGTATTTATGCATGTGTGTGTGTGTCTGAGTATCTAAGTGTATGTTTAATACATAAAAACAAAAATATATAAAGATTTTTCAAAAAAACATTTTTTGTTGTTGTATCATAAATATGTGTCTGACATTTCTAATAAACCAAACGGCTTGAAAATGGGTTGAATATTCAGTGAGTTGTGGTGATGTTAATGGTTGATAGACGTCTGCCTCTGTTGACTGATGTAGAAGTAGACACGGCTTCCCCCTGACCAAGATGGCCGCCGCGTTGACGTATTCCACTTAATAGAGCTGATGGAAACGCCTAGTCAGTATATATATCTATGGCTACTCACTAGACAGCGACGACGCCATTTTGTATTGGTGTTAGTGGTTATTAATGTTCACTATAGAGGGATTACCAGTAAACCGGCCCCGCCCCCTCAGTCCTCCATAGTGTAAACAGGAAGTGACCAGCAGCTGTGAACCTGTTGAGTCCATGGAGACTCCCTCTAGTGGCCAGGAGAGGAACTGCAGCTGTGTAACACTGACTTCATTTGAACTGTGTCGTCGCTGCTCTCCTGCAGTCCCTGTCTTCTTCGACCCCTCGTTGCCCCGGCGACGAAGAGGAGGAGGACCTGAACAAAGTCTTCGACGTCCCGTGTTTCCAGCAGATCCTCTGTCCTGCAGCTCGCAGTCCGCCGGAGAAACACCGAGTCTACGATGAGCGGGACTTTGAAGGTGAGACAGGAACTGTCTCCAGAGACGTCTCGGTGAATCTGCATGACCAGTGGTGTAGTCTATGTATAAACTACTACTACTACTACTATGTGATACTCAGGTTTACTCAGTATACCCACTGAAAATACATAAATACTTCAGTACAGCCAGTACAACAAAACTATCTAACTAAAGTAAATGTCAATGGTTCTCAAAGTGGGAGGGTTGACAGGGTTCAAGGGGGTCCACAACTTTTTATTGAAATTTTTCCACTTTTTACTAGAATTATTTCACTTTTTTAATCATTGTTTTAATTTTTTTTTGAAATTTTACCACTTTTCCTAGAATTTTTTTGAGAAATTTTACCAGATTCTTCTCAATTTTTCTGTTCTACTTTTTACAAGAAATTTGACCCCTTTTTCTATTATTAAAATTTACCACATTTTTCTACAATAAAAAAAAAATTACCACTTTTTCTAGAATTCTTGAGTAATTTTACCAGTTTCCTCTCAATTTTTACTTTTATCAGTTATTTTTTTTTATTATTGTTTGACTTTTTTTTTTTTTTTTAATTTTACCACTTTTCCTGGAATTTCTTTGAGAAATTTTACCAGTTTCTTCTAAAATTTTTTAAACTTTTTTTTTTTTTTTTGTTGAAATTTTACCAATTTTTCTGAGAAATTTTACCAGATTTTTCAAAAAAAGAAATAAAATGTACCACTTTTTTCCCCAAAAATGTAAACTTTTTTGTAATTTTTTTTTTTGTGAGAGTTTTTACCACTTTCTTCTAGAAATGTTTCAACTTTTTTGGAGAAATTGTACCACTTTTTGACCAGGTTGTTGTTTCTCTGCTGCAGATCACCGCCACGCTTCCCTCCACGTCCACCATCCTCTGTCCAAACCTGCGGCTGACGGACGGAGGAAGAGGAGCAGCGAGGGGAGGAAGGACGGGAGGAGAAGCTCCGCCCCCAACGCCGCCGCCACCACCATAGAGGAAGACCAGGAGGAGCCGAACTCCCAGACCGACGGAGAGGAGGAGGAGCTGATGACCTCATACTACAGGTAGACATCTCACCTGACCCCAGGGCCGTTGTCTAGGGGAGAAAGGTGATGATAACTCTAGGGGCCCAGCGCCCAGTGGGGCCCATAAAAAACCCCAGTAGTCTAATCTTTGTATGACTGATTTATTCTGCGTAAGACCCTGACTAATACTCATAGTACACTGTAAAAACTCTACATCTTTCCTAGAATATTTGTCTTATTTCTTGTCCAAATGTCTCATTTCTAGTCAAAACTAATCTCTTTCCACTTAAAATAAGACTCATTACCTAAAAATTAACTTGTTTTTAGATCATTTTCACTTAAATTCACAATAAATAGAAAAATCTGCCAGTGAAAGTAAGTTTTTTGTGCTTGTAATAAGAAAAACTTGCTCCACTATCAGATTTTTTCTACTTATTCCAAGTGAAAATCTGCTTGAAAGAAGTAAAAAGTGTCTAAAAACAAGCTACTTTTAATATGATGTGTCTTATTTTAAGTAGAATGAGATTTGTTTTGACTAGAAATGACATTTTGACTAGAAATAAGACAAATATTCTTGCTAAGATTCTTGAGTTTTTGCAGTGTACTGCTGCATTAGCATCAAAACAAAGAAGGCTAAATAAAAAACCATAATACATACATAGTCTTTGGATCCCCATTAGTCTTCATAGAGATGAAGACTATTCTTCCTGGTCTCCACATTAAATCAAACAATTATTACAACAATACAACGTTTATACAAAGAATTACATAAAATAATTTATTCTGAATATATAAACATGAGTATAGAAATGCATATTAAATAGCACAATGTAAATATAACATGATCAAGAGGAATAATATAGTTTTTTACATGATTATACAATAATTACATGATTCTAGAAGAGTATACATGAGATAAGCTGAAGCATTAATGTACCAAGTTGTTCAACGCAGACGTATTAACATGCTTGAGTTCAACTTAACATGTAGGCTATTGCAACATAATATTATGACTAAACACAGCTTCTCTCAGTTTCATTTTAAAACTGGACATTCCCGTGGTGGTGATCCAGTGTGAGGGGAGACTGTTATACGTAACTGACCTTTTGCACTGCAAAAACTCAAAATCTTTCCAAGAATATTTGTCTTATTTCTTGTCAAAATGTCTCATTTCTAGTCAAAACTAATCTCTTTCCACTTAAAATAAGACTCATCACCTAAAAATGAACTTGTTTTTAGGTAATTTTCACTTGTTTCAAACACATTTTCACTTGAAATAAGTAGAAAAATCTGCCAGTAAAGCAAGTTTTTTGTGCTTGTAATAAGAAAGAAAAACTTGCTCCACTATCTACTATGATTTCAAGTTCATATATGCTTGAAAGAAGTGAAACGTGTCAAAAACAAGCTACTTTTTAATGTGATGAGTCTTATTTTAAGTAGAATGAGATTTGTTTTGACTAGAAATAAGACAAATATTCTTGGTAAGATGTAGAGTTTTTGCAGTGTGAGTGCAGGTAAAAACAAGGTGAAGTTGTTTCCTGAGTCTAGTGCTATAACTGTGTCTCACATTTGTCGGTTGAAGTTGTAAAAACAAAGAAATGTGTTTATGTGAGGTATAAGTCTTCCTCAAAAACATTATGATACTATATAAGCCAGTCTGACCTGATATCAGTTGGATTGACCTGTGACCTTTGACCTTTCCCCCTCTCAGTGACCTGCCCCCCAGCTCCAACGGCCTCTCCCCCGGTCGCCTCATGCCGAGCACCGACGAGGCCGACGAGGCCGAGATGCTGATGTCGGTCGACCTGGACGGCATCAAGAGTCAGTACCTCTTACACACTTTCATTTCATTTATTTCATTTCTTTAGATCTCCATTAGCTTTGGCAAAGGCCACCGCTATTCTTCCTGGAGTCTACACTGCAAAAACTCAAAATCTTACCAAGAATATTTGTCTTATTTCTACTCAAAATGTCATTTCTAGTCAAAACAAATCTCATTATAATTAAAATAAGACACATCATATTAAAAGTAGCTTGTTTTTAGACACTTTTTACTTCTTTCAAGCAGATTTTCACTTGGAATAAGTAGAAAAAGTTTTTCTTTCTTATTACAAGCACAAAAAATCTGCTTTCACTGGCAGATTTTTCTACTTATTTCAAGTGAAAATTTGTTTGAAACAAGTGAAAATGATCTAAAAACAAGTTCATTTTCTAGGTGATGATTTTTATTTTAAGTGAAAAGAGATTAGTTTTGACTAGAAATGAGACATTTTGACAAGAAATAAGACAAACCTCTTTGGAAAGATGTTGAGTTTTTGCAGTGTACCTTCACAGATGAACTCTCCATTGCAGTAGATAAATACAAAAACACATCACACCATCAACACAATAACAACATCCATAACCACAACAACTCACAACGATCTACAGGACAAAACAAGACATACATATACATATTACTGGACCTTATTCATTTCCACAGTGCAGCTATTAACCATAGTAGTGAAATGATCAGATGTTCAGAAACATCTGTTCCTCATAATGACATTAAGTTACAGAAACAGAACCAATACACAAGCAGACTGAAGATATTTCTAGTAAATCAGACAAACACTAACTGATTGGACCAAGTAGCTTCAGCTAGATAGAGGCTGTTTGACTAATACATGTTCTTTCAATGGATCTTTAAATCTGTATTTGTTATGTTCTTGGATAATATGCTCCATATCACCATGGCCCTAAACATTACCGTGCTTTTCATCTTGTCTGTTTTCACTTTGGGTAAGGTGAATTTACCCTCCGTAGCATGTCTTGTTGTGTAACAGTGTTCATCTGAACTGAAGGACAAACGTTTGTATAGAACCCTTGGCAATTTGGTCACAGACAGTCTTCTAATAACACCGGTTACACCTGTCTCTCCAGATCCACCTTCATGTTAATCACAGCTACTTCCTGTGGATCGATTGCTTCTTTGTTCTGATGAAGTCCTTGGGGTATATTCCAAGTATACAGATTGTTGACGTCAAAGGAATGTTACACTTAACCATCCGTGATAAACATTTAACTACATTTTCCCAAAATACCAATATTTTAGAGCGTTCCCATAGGCAGTGAATCAGAGTCCCCTTTTAACACAAACATCAGGGATGCACTGCAAAAACTCAAAATCTTACCAAGAATATTTGTCTCATTTCAAGTCAAAAATGTCATTTCTAGTCAAAACAAATCTCATTCTACTTAAAATAAGACTCATCACATAAAAAGCAGCTTGTTTTTAAACACGTTTTACTTATTTCAAGCAGATTTTCACTTGAAATAAGTAGAAAAAATCTGATAGTGGAGCAAGTTTTTCTTTCTTATTACAAACACAAAAAACTTACTTTCACTGGCAGATTTTTCTACTTATTTCAAGTGAAAATTTGTTTGAAACAAGTGAAAATTATCTCAAAACAAGTTCATTTTTAAGGGGATAGTCTTAGTTTAAGTGAAAAGAGATTAGTTTTGACTAGAAATGAGACATTTTGACAAGAAATAAGACAAATATTCTTGAAAGATTTTGAGTTTTTGCAGTGTGTTAGGGGAGATATGGTGAAGTTTTACCTTATTGTGAAGTGTTACCTATACACTGATCGTGGGCCAGTGGAGGTTTTAGTATCTTCATCAGGTTGTGTTGTTGGGGCTCAGAGTGAGGCTGGAGCTGCTCCCAGCATGCACTGGGGCACGGCTCCAACAAAGTGAAGGAATGTTTCTCTTCATGAAAGAGTTTTTCTGTCACTTGTCTTGTTGATCTTGGTCATGTGACCTGAACACAATGCAGCGTTCCCACCGGCTCCACCCACACCCTCTGTCTGTTGTCCCTGTGAGTCTGGTGCTGGTCTGGTTCTGGTTCTGGTCTGGTCCTGGTTCTGGACATGGTCTGGTCTGGTCTGGTCCTGGCCCTAGTCCTAGTCCTGGTCCTGGTCCTGGTCATGGTCCTACAGGACGGTCAGATGAAGTCGGTCTCTGCTGTGGACGTGATCATCAGAAACCTCAACAGTTGGTTGTTTTCCAGACTGAAGCCGGACCTCAGTGAGTACTCACCTGTCTGAGTCCGGTTCTGGTCCGACAGGTGGATCGGACCGGTCGGTCGGTGTGGGTGAAGAGACGCTGGTTAGAGGTTAGAGGTGTTAACAGCAGCAGATGTTCCAGATGTTCCAGCTGTTCTGGGTATTTTACTAAACCATGTTACCATGTCTGCTGTTTCCTTTCCTTCGTTGGTTTATTAAAGGATCATTTCTGTTTTTTACAACCTGGACCTTATTTCTAGCTTAAAATACGATCATTTCCTCCCCCAGATAACTTTGGTGTCATTTGGAGTCGTTTTGACGAAATTAGCCCCTGTGGAGCGGCGCGTATATCCGTATAATGTGAGAACACGGGGCAGCAGAATGCAGCCTCTAAATAACACATTATCTGCAGAGAAACTCCTTCATTTCACCAATATTTAGTTCTGATAGGCTAGTGCTATTCCCCTCTGAGTCCGGGGTTAGCTGTTATCAACATCCGGGGTCTGTAGGTTGACCTACTGACCTCTGACCTGGATGATGTCATCTCTGAGCGCCGCGCGGCTCATTCTGATAATAATCATTCTGCTTCGGCATTCGGGTCCATTTTTATCTCAACCAGCCGGAGCTTTAGTGAGTCCAGGTTGAGGAGAGGAAGCCTGTGGAAGCTGAACTTCATCCAGCTGCTCATTTTGTTCTGACAGGTCAGAAACACGCAGAAACCAACCGTAGCATTAGCGGTAGCAACAAGCTCAGAGATGACATCATCCAGGTCAGAGGTCAGCAGGTCAACCTACAGACCCCGGATGTTGATAACAGCTAACCCCGGACTCAGAGGGGAATAGCACTAGCCTATCACAACTAAATCTTGGTGAAATGAAGGAGTTTCTCTGCAGATAATGTGTTATTTAGAGGCTGCATTCTGCTGCCCTGTAGACTCCATTATACGGATATACGCGCCGCTCCACTGGGGCTCATTTCATCACAACGACTCCAAATGACACCAAAGTTATCTGGGGGAGTAAATGATCGGATTTTATGCTAGAAATAAGGTCCAGGTTGTAAAAAAACGTAAATTATCCTTTAATGAACGTGAAACTCTTGAAACGTGCTCTCTGATTGGCTGGATTTTCCCTTCAGGCTGCCGTACAAACATGGCGGCGCAAGATGGCGACGCTCTCTAAAGCCAGACCCTTGTTCTATGTAGAGGAAGTCTTTTGTACCTGGTGCAGTGAAGTTTTTTAATGAACATTGTTGTTGATTATTGTTGTTTTCTGTTGTGTGCTATTAGTCCAGGCAATCCAGCTCAGTTTGGACCCAAAAATAGAACTAATTGTGACAGAATGTTTTTCACCATCCATCATTTCTATGAGGTGTCTAGAACAACATACTAAAAGTCCTAAGAAATCCTAGTTGGGGAAATATGTTTAATTCACATCATTATTTACTGTATAAAGTCTATGGTGCTGACAACAATACACCCCAATGGGGCTGTTTTTTCCCTTTACTCCTATCACAATGAAACTTTACACAATGAAAGTTGAAATCCATTTTCCAAGAAACTTGTAATACAAAAAATGTTACTTTCCATGTCTACTTTCATTGTGTAAAGTTTCATTGTGGTAGGAGTAAAGGAAAAAAAAAAAGCCTATTCGGGTGTATTTTGGGCATATTTGATTAGTGTAAGGCTCGTTTGCATATTCAAATTCATTTTAAAAGAAACTTGTAATAAAAAATGTTACATTTCATGGATACTTTCATTGTGTAAAGTTTCATTGTGATAGGAGTAAAGGAAAAAAATAGCCCCATTGGGGTGTATTGTTGTCAGCACCATAGACTTTATACAGTAAATAATGATGAGAATTAAACATATTTCCCCAACTAGGATTTCTTAGGACTTTTAGTATGTTGTTCTAGACACCTCATAGAAATGATGTATGGTGAAAAACATTCTGTTACAATTAGTCTGTCGGAAAACGCTATTTTGCCTGGACTATATGCTAAGTAATGCATTGCATTGCACGTATTGTACTGCCTGAGTTGTCAATGCTTGTCATGTTGTAGTATTGTGTGTTGGATGTTTGTACGTACAGAGTGACGATCAATTCCCCTTCAGAGGGATTAATAAAGTAAACCAACCAACCAACCATATAAAAGAAGAATTATAAGGCTACGGAAACCAAACAGGTTTTATTTTATAGCGATATATGCATGGGGAGTAGATTCAGAATTTAACAATAAACCTTGATGATTATTACAGACTGGACCTTTAAAGGAGAAGTTGGTTTAGTGAAACAGAAGTCGCTGCCTTAGCTGAGGAGACATTAAACTTTCAGTGTCGGACTTGAGAAGAAAACTTTAAGGGATAGTTCAACATTTAGTCAAATTGGCCCATTGCCATAATCCATATAGTCATAGCAGTCGGTTCGTTACCTTTAATTGTCGGTGCAAGCTATTTTTAGAATGGCGGAGCAGAGCCGCAAGCTGCACATCCACCACGCTATGAGATAATAACACAACGTTACCACACAGAGTTGTTTTAGAGGGAAATTCAGAGACTGATGATGAAAAACTGTCCCTGAAGGCAACGTGCATCAGTGGTTTTACATGAATTTCCCTCTAAAACAACTCTGTGTGGTAACGTTGTGTTATTATCTCATAGTGTGGTGAATGTGCAGCTCACAACTTGTCCACCAGAGCGTTGTGGAGTTGTTGGATTGTGTATTTGATGAGTTTGATGAGGGAAACCAAGAAATCCCATAATGAGCCTCCGTAGCGTAGCTCTGAGCAGCTCACGGCTCTGCTCCGCCGTTCTAAAAACAGCTTGCACCGACAATTAAAGGTAACAAACCTACTGCTATGACTATAGGGATTATGGCAATGGGCCGGTTTGACAAAATGCTGAACTATCCCTTTAAGGTGTTGTTGTGCAGTTGCAAGTTCTGTTGATGCAAGAACTGATGTGAAAACTCTGTGTGTGTGTGTGTGTGTGTGTGTGTGTGTGTGTGTGTGTGTTGAGGTTGATTGGATGAATCCGTTCCCGTCTCGTCTTACCGATTCTTTACTGAAGTCCAGTGGAGCCTGAAACACAGTTAGCAGGTTCCCATGGGACCAGAGGGAGTGTGTGTGTTGACCTTTGACCTCTGACCCCCCCCCCCCCCCCCCTCCCCATACACCCCCCCCCCCACATACACTTTAAAGTGTAAAGTGTATGTGTGTGTGCGTGTAGGGGCTTATTTCCCCTGGCTTTTAAATGTTGAATGTCAATTTGAATGTGTTGCTGAGACTCTTTTGACGTCATGCAGGTTGTGGTATTGTATTGTCCTTTGTTTATTTATGTATTTATTCACCATGGCTAGGTGCAACTGCAAACTGAATTGCCCATTGGGATCAATAAAGTTTTCTCTATCTCTATCTATCTCTATCTACCCCCCCCCCCCCCCCCCCCCCCAGGTCACCGTCTGGACGACGTCCCGGCCGTGAGGCGTCACCTGGTGAGACGGAGCTCCAGAGGACCGGTCGTCCACGTCGGCAGAGACCAGAGCAGCAGCGGCCGGACTCAGATCCAGGCTGACCGCACACCACACGAGGTCTACACACACACACACACACACATACACACCAATAGGGGTAAGAGGGGACCTGTCAGGCCAAGCTGCCAAGAGGGGTCTTATGTTTCTGCTTATTTTGAAAAACCAAAAATGGAATATAAAATTGACTTTTAAGGTGTTTTACCATAATATTACTGAAAATGTGACTTTTAATTATTTTTAAAGAAATTGCCAAGAGGGGACTTGGATCTCTGAGCGACATTTACCTATCAAAGAGTGGACCTCCACATACTGCAGTGGAGCTGTCTGCACCCTAACGACCACCTAACGACCCATTCACCTAATGAGTCTTTGTTTACAACAATGACTTTCTCAGTTTCTTTCAAGAATGAATAATATAACTTGAGAGTTATCATTACTTATTTTAAAGTCTCTGTAATACAAATTATATATATTTAAATAATCATGGCCACATTTGAGAGTAAATATTTTTTTATTGAATTGCATGCAATTCAGAAGTAACATGGCTGCATGCACTAATATCAAGTTCTGCAGTATAAGCAACAACATTTACTTAAAACCAGCTTTAATGAATGAATTCTTTTTTTCTTAACAAAGATAATTTGCTTGTCTGTCTTTACTCATCCATAATGGATCTGTATTTATGAGGATGTATTTTATTTACTGTTTTACATTACAGAAAAAGGTCCACACTTGGTTTATATGGAATGACAGGGGTCCACTGTTGGTTGGTGCATAATGATACAAGTGCCCACTTAGTTAACATGAAGTGAAATACACACTCCATCATGTATGAATAAGAAAGAAATAAGCAAAAGTGATCATCCGTAAGAGAAATTTTTCATCAAAACTTAACACAAACATTTCTAATAAAGTAGCACCAATAATGTTGTAATTATTTTTAAATGTTGAGTGTACTACTGCAACACACATATCTACAGTCTATTAATTTTTCCCCTACAAGAGTTTTATATTCCTTGACTGCATTGTTGTTATAGGAAAAATATTTGAATTAAAACTCAGGGTTTTAGGTCACATTTAATGTACTTCCATCATGAATCTGTATTTATGAGGATGTATTTTATTTACTGTTTTACATTACAGAAAAAGGTCCTCACTTGGTTTATATGGAATGACAGGGGTCCACTGTTGGTTGGTGCATAATGATACAAGTGCCCACTTAGTTAGCATGGAGTGAAATACACACTCCATCATGTATGAATAAGAACGAAATAAGCAAAAGTGATCATCCGTAAGAGAAATTTTTCATCAAAACTGAACACAAACATTTCTAATAAAGTAGCACCAATAATGTTGTAATTATTTTTAAATGTAGGGTGTACTACTGCAACACACATTTCTACAGTCTATTAATTTTTCCCCTACAAGAGTTTTATACTCCTTGACTGCATTGTTGTTATAGGAAAAATATTTGAATTAAAACTCAGGGTTTTAGGTCACATTTAATGTACTTGCATCATGAATCTGTATTTATGAGGATGTATTTTATTTACTGTTTTACATTACAGAAAAAGGTCCACACTTGGTTTATATGGAATGACAGGGGTCCACTGTTGGTTGGGGCATAATGACACAAGCTCCCACTGAGATAGCACGGAGCGACATACACACTCCAGCATGGGTGGATAAGCAGAAATGAGAGAAATTGCTAAGTTTTAAGATACATTTTTAATCTAAATTTAATACAAACATTTGTAACTATTAATACACACAACACACACGCACAAACACATGCAAACACACATATTTAAACTAAAGTAGCACTGGTAAAGTTTTCATTGTAGTTTTTTTAAAACATGGGATGTACTGTGAAAATTCAATGGCAACCTATCATGATACTTAAGGGAATATTTCAGTTATTGACATTTATGGCTCAACAATAAAACATGTATGGGAAAATAAAGGAGGCGCTGGGGGGTCATCAGTTTGTCTGAGATACAAGGGATAATTCTTCTAGAGGATGGATTAACCTCACTAAGTAATATGATATACCACTGCAACACACCTTTCTACAGTCTGTCAAGTTTTTGACTTAATGAAGTTTCATACTCCTTGACTGCATTGTTGTCATGGGAAAACTACTTTAAATAACTAAACTCAGGATTCAACATGGTCTGATGGCCCAGAGCCACAAAGTGTTATTCTGTAGTCACCTAATGTCTCATATAGATGAAGCTCTGTGGTGGCCACCTATTGTCACTCTTCTACTTTTTAACAGCACATGGTTTCAATCAATTTTAATGTACTTGCATTCTAAATCTATATTAAAGCAGAAGTAAGTGATATATTTGTGTTAATATAAGTCTTAAATAGTTATATCTTCCGACAGCAATCACTTACATAGAGTGTTTGGACTGAAACACGGGTCTCTCAGTCCCTCTGCTCTGCTCTGAGCCGAAGAGAAAACATTTATCGTATCCTACAGTTTTTATCCAATGAGGAGAGAGAACGGCATGCAGGGCTGTGTGCAGCCAAGGAACGCCGTGAATGTGGCGACGTAGGGACGAGGACTGTTATGGTGCGTTCAAGGAAACTCGTATTTTTCCGACCGTGAAGTGGTACCAGTTCGATCTGGTACGAGTTCACCGGTCGGAAGTTACGAGTGGCCGTTATAGTGACTTTCACCGGTAAAACAGGTCGGAAAAACACGAGTGAGTTGCCTGAAACGCTACAAAGTCGTAAGTTGTGACTTGAAGCTGTAATTTACGATTTCAAAAGCCTGCCTGGAACGCAGCATTAGCGAAAACGACCGGACCACTTACTTCTGCTTTAATAGGGATGCATTTTACTTATTGTTTTGCATTGCAGAAAAAAAAGGTCCACACTTGGTTTATATGGAATGACAGGGGTCCACTGTTGGTTGGTGCATAATGATACAAGTGCCCACTTAGTTAGCATGAAGTGAAATACACACTCCATCATGTATGAATAAGAAAGAAATAAGCAAAAGTGATCATCCGTAAGAGAAATTTTTCATCACAGCTCCACGTTACACTTGTTCCAGGCTCTGCCCGTCGTTTTTCTCTAGAAATAGAAACTTTTCCAACTTTTTTTTATCTCCGTAGTGATCGCACTCGTCTTCTCCTTCTTCTTCACTTCTTGCTCTGATCTACAGTCTCATTCGTTCTACACATCCCAGAATCCCCAAAATTACTCACAGTGTGGGCGACAGCGTCCCCATTTACCAGCCGCAGAAAACTGCGTTTGACGTATATGTACGTCAATGGCACTCAATGAGTTAAGTGGGAGGTACACAATAAATCTAATTCTAATCAAATTTATTTTGAAAACAAATAGTAGAATGGCAATCTGATTCAGTGATTAATTTGTTACACATTTGGGTTGCTTCCTAATGATTTTTTGATGTTTTAGTACCCAGCTAAACACAAGTGTGTATTCCTTAATATCTGCAGTATGTATGTGCCTTGTAGGCACTTTACTTGCAAGTGTGTGTATGCAGTGTTTTATAAATCTGAATATTTTTTGTCACATCACATCTACCCCAACACTTTAGAGCGCTTCTGTCTCGACGCCGTGTTTGCCTTCGTTCTGACCCGAATACAGCATGTGTTGTTTGGGTTAGAAACATGCACATTTGCAAAGGAAAAAGCAAAATTGATTAGTGGAATCATTAAGCATGCACGCACACAATCCCAAGGAAATGATCACGTGGGAACCAGTTCTGAAGAGGAACCGGTTCTCAATTCCCACCCATAGACTTCAGTCTATGATGTGGACACAAAAGCATTCCTCTACATTGAAGTAGTGAAGTCATCAACACTCATGTATTTCACAGATCCTAAAACCTGGTACACACATAAAGATTCTCTAAATTTCAACCAATTTTTTTATCTGTGAAAGACCCCACACATGAAGATAAAAAATCTGTGATTGAACAGTTTTGATCGTATTGTGTGTGGTGTGCTGTGATATTCCAAACACAGCGCACCACACACATTAAGATTTTTCAGAATCTTGACCCTCCGGTCAGAAAACTCAGAAAGAGATCAGTATTGTTGTAGCTACTCTTTCGGTCTATTTCCGGAATGGACAATGAGAGCGATGTCATTTTTTAAAAATGAAAGCGGGACACTTCAGCCTTTACAACGATACCATCTGTGTGTGTCTGTGTGTCTGTGGCTTCAGACGCCGAGCAGTAAAGCGGCTGTGAGCGGCGGTCACATGATCGTTTAAACATGGTTGCTCTATTGCCGGCTGTTGCTGGCTATGATCGCTACCGTCTTTGCTATCGGCCACCAGGAAATCTCCCGTGTATGCGTGAATGTCTGTGTGAACTTCATGTAATGCCAGGGCTGCACCGTGGCTCTCTGTGGGATTGCCGGTGTTGTGTTGAGAAGTGGCTTGCCGCGAGCAGCATGCAGAGCTTGGCAAGCAGGCACTTCTCAGCACAACACCGGCTTTCCACACGCAAGATGACTTTTGATTCGGAAATATTGAACATGTTTAATATTTACGATTATCAGCGCCGAACGTTTTCCGAGGCGATTGTTGTGAGAATTTTGACTCTTAACATACCACACACTACAAGAGAATCTCATAAAATAATCTTAAGACTTTAGGATAATCGGCTGATTTTTGTCTTTGGTCGGAAGGGGGAAAATCGGGGCAAAATCAGCCCGATTATCTTTATGTGTGTGGTAGGCTTACCTCCACTCTCCACTCTAAATGTGGAACTGGCTTCTGAGAAGTGAGTGAGGGCTTTAAATCTGTGCCAGACGACTTGTGTCAGTCCTTGACTGTCAGCAGTGTGGGGGATGGTTTCTTGTAGCTGACGATGGTCGTTAGCAACTCTGAAGGGCAACCTGGAAAAGACTAACATCCTTCAGCCAAGATCTTATATCCAAATCAGACTAACAGACAATGGAATTCCCCAGTCCTAGGTTGGCCATGTGCTACACACCTATGGACTTCTGTGGCAACTGTAAAGAGTGGTTGTCCCAGCAATAATCCACCCTGTCAAGTCTTTGATGAGTTTTGTAAAGGTGTGTGATGCCTTGTGATCAGTATAATATTTTGTCAGCCTTTATATGGTCTACCATTGTGTGCCAGTAGAAATGTTGTCTGAAATTAGGTATAATCAGATTTCCAGAGATACAGGGGATAAATCAGCTATAGTGGATGGAATAACTCCAAAATACCCACTGTTGAACTACTGCAACACACATTTTTACTTACTAAACTATTAGCTCTACTGGAGTTCATGTATACCTGTCTGAATATTTTTGGTCCACAACAAAAATGAAAACTAAAACTAAATTTGTGTTTTTTTTACACACTAGTATATTACACACTGTATCACATAGTCATACACATCTATAGATGAAATTGGTGTATAAATTGAAACCTAATTTAAAGTTGTCAAAAGGTACAGGATTGGCACAGGATCAGAGAGTTTACATTAAGTGGGAAGTACACAATAAAAGCTGTATTCAGTTCACACTGGTGCTCAGCAGAAATGGGTCTGGTTGCTTTCAGGATGTGTGGATTGTACATTCAACAATCCCATATTACCTTATTCATAGCATCTGAAGTGGATTATAAACAAATTCAATTAATTGTGTTCAGAAGATGGTAAAACGTTATCTAATTTATTTATATTTTTAAGTAATTAATTTGTTATCTATTTTGGTTGTTTCCTAATGATTTTCTTTCGTTTCAGTACCCAGCTAAACACAAGTGTGTATATTCCTTATTATCTAGGTATAACCTTGTGCATGTTGAAGTAAGCAATGCGACTTCATTACATTTACACACAGTTTTCTAAGTAGAGTTGAACATTTTTAATGGGGTTTCAGTCTATGTGGGCACAAAACATTCCTCTACATTGAAGTAGTTAAGTCAACAGCACTCATGTATTTCACAGATCCTAACTTTAAGGTAGAGTTGTTGAACTGGGATCTGAGAAGTGAGTGAATGGAGTGAGAGCGGAGTGAGTGCCAGATGACCTGTGTCAGTCCTTGAGTGTGGGCAGTGTGGGGGATGGTTTGTCGTAGCTGACGATGGTCGTTAGGTATTTTCAGGTTGGGCTTCAGAGTTTCTACCTTCTTTCAGCTAATATCTTATATCCAAATCAGACCGTCCCAGGTCTTAGGTTGGCCATGTGCTACATACGCACCTATGGCCTTTGGTGACTCAACTTCTGTGGCAACTGTAAAGAGTGGGTGTACCAGCAATATTCCATTTTGTCTAAAGAATTGTCAGTTCTTTGATGAGTTTTGTGAAGGTGTGTAATTACCTGTTATAATATTCTGTGACAGGGCCTTTATATGAGCCACTGTTGTCTGCTAGTAGTAATGCTGTCTGAGAACAACAATTAACTTGGAATAAGAAATTAGGATTCATCAGATTGTCATGGATACAGGGAATATGTCAGTGTGTGGACGGAATAACCCCAAAAACCCCCCTGTTAAACTACTCATTAAAAGGTATTTAGAAAATCAAGGGAAACAAAGGAACGCATAAATATAAAAACACATGCAAAGCCTTACAAAGCCTTGTAAAGGACAATTAGGACACAGCAAGAACTATATTCCTCAGACACGGTCCACACCACTGTTAACTTTTTTTAGTTGTGTTGCAGCAGTTCAACATTGAGCTATTTGGGGTTATTCCATCCACACAATGCCTTATCTCTTGTATCTCTGACAATATGATGAATCCTAATTTCTTGTGCCATGTTAAGTAAGATGTTGTTCCCAGACAACATTTCTGGCAGAGAATGGTAGCTCATAAAAATGCTCTGTGAATCTATATTGCATGTACCCATGTTTCAGTCAGTCTGTTTTGAATGTAAGTACGTGGAGTGAAATGCACACTCCATCATGTATGAATAAGAAAGAAATAAGCAAAAGTGATCATCCTTAAGAGAAATTTTTCATCAAAACTTAACACAAACATTTCTAATAAAGTAGCTCAGATAAATACAGTGGGGCCAGGCCGTTAAGTGCTTTAAAAACAAACATTAAAAGTTTAAAATCAATTCTGTAAGGGACAGAGAACCAGTGAAGGGAGTTAAGAACAGGAGTAATGTGCTCACGTCTATTAGTGTTAGTTAAAAGACGGGCAGCAGCGTTTTGGACAAGTTGGAGGCGACTGAGCGAAGACTGGGAGACGCCAACATAAAGTGCATTGCAATAGTCCAATCTAGAACTGATTACGGCAACACATGGATGGCTTTCTCGTGGTCGTGGCAGTTTAAAAACATTTTGACTGTGTGAATGTGTGTGGCAATAGTTTAACATAGGGATCCTCTCAATGAATTATCCCTTGTATCTCTGACAAACTGATGATCCCCCATTCCCTCTGTATTTTCCCATATCAAATTGTCGTATATCAGTACCTCTTTGATGGTTTACTTGTACATAATATATCATCGTAGGTTGCCATTGAGTTTTCACAGTACACCCTACATAAAAAAACACAACATTACCGTTGCTACTTCATTATAAATGTTTGTATTAAGTTTTAATGAAATTTTTGAGCTTTTGAGGTTAATCCATCCTCTAGAAGAATTATCCCTTGTATCTCAGACAAACTGATGACCCCCCAGCTCCTCTTTTATTTTCCCATACATGTTTTATTGTTGATCCATGAATGTCAATAACTGAAATATTCCCTTAAGTATCATGATAGGTTGCCATTGAGTTTTCACAGTAACTAACCCTAACCCCATGTTTAAAAACAAAACTACAATTACAACTTTACCAGTGCTACTTAAGTTGAAATATGTGTGTTTGCATGTGTTTGTGTGTCTGTGTGGAGTGTGTATTTCACTCCATGCTAACTAAGTGGGCACTTGTAACATTATGCACCAACCAACAGTGGACCCCTGTCATTCCATATAAACCAAGTGTGGACCTTTTTCTAAAACGTAAATCAACGAATAATTCCTATACAGATTTATGATGCAAATACATTAAAATTAATTGAAATCACATGTATTTAAAAAGTAAAAGTCTGACCATAGGTGGCCCCAACAGAGCTTCATCTATATGAGATGTACGTGGCCAAAAAGTAACTTTTTGTGGCTCTGAGCCATCAGGCCATGTCAAACTGTGAGTAGTTTAAGTATTTTCCCATGACACCAATGCTGTTAAGTAGTATAAAACACCAGTACAGTGAAAAATTAATAGACTGTAGAAATGTGTCTGGCAATAGTTTAACATAGGGACTTTGTGAGATTAATCCTCTCAATGAATTATCCCTTCTATCTCTGACAAACTGATGATCTCCCAAACCCTCTGTATTTT
This sequence comes from Trachurus japonicus, assembly GCF_045865225.1. Taxonomy (NCBI): domain Eukaryota; kingdom Metazoa; phylum Chordata; class Actinopteri; order Carangiformes; family Carangidae; genus Trachurus; species Trachurus japonicus. The sequence continues at coordinate 1,676,822 of NC_140923.1, read as the reverse complement.
CCCCAAAGATAACAAATTGCCGTGCCAATACTTGAATATCAGTTACTCTTTGATGGTTTATTTCTACATAATATATCATCATAGGTTGCCATTGAGTTTTCTGTAATATAAAACAGTAAATAAAATACATCCCTATGAATACAGATTTATGATGCAAGTACATTAAGATTACCCTAAATCCTAAAACCCTCTATTAAAAAATGAATAGACTGTAGAAATGTGTGTTGCAGTAGTACACCCTACATTTAAAAATAATTACAACATCATTGGTGCTACTTTATTAGAAATGTTTGTGTTCAGTTTTGATGAAAAATTTCTCTTATGGATGATCACTTATGCTTATTTCTTTCTTATTCATACATGATGGAGTGTGTATTTCACTCCATGCTAACTAAGTGGGCACTTGTATCATTATGCACCAACCAACAGTGGACCCCTGTCATTCCATATAAACCAAGTGTGGACCTTTTTCTAAAACGTAAATCAACGAATCATTCCTATACAGATTTATGACGCAAATACATTAAAATTAATTGAAATCACATGCATTTAAAAAGTAAAAGTCTGACCATAGGTGGCCCCAACAGAGCTTCATCTATATGAGATGTACGTGGCCAAAAAGTAACTTTTTGTGGCTCTGAGCCATCAGGCCATGTCAAACTGTGAGTAGTTTAAGTATTTTCCCATGACAACAATGCAGTTAAGTAGTATAAAACACCAGTACAGTGAAAAATTAATAGACTGTAGAAATGTGTCTGGCAATAGTTTAAAATAGGGACTTTGTGAGATTAATCCTCTCAATGAATTATCCCTTGTATCTCTGACAAACTGATGATCTCCCAAACCCTCTGTATTTTCCCCAAAGATAACAAATTGCCGTGCCAATACTTTAATATCAGTTACTCTTTGATGGTTTACTTCTACATAATATATCATCATAGGTTGCCATTGAGTTTTCTGTAAATAAAATACATCCTTATGAATACAGATTTATGATGCAAGTACATTAAGATTACCCTAAATCCTAAAACTCTCTATTAAAAAATGAATAGACTGTAGAAATGTGTGTTGCAGTAGTACACCCTACAGTAAAAAAAATTATTACAACATTATTGGTGCTACTTTATTAGAAATGTTTGTTTTAAGTTTTGATGAAAGTTTTCTCTTAAAAACTATCACTTTTGCTTATTTCTTTCTTATTCATACATGATGGAGTGTGTATATCACTCCATGCTAACTAAGTGGGATCGTGTGTCATTATGCATCAACCAACAGTGGACCCCTGTCATTCCATATAAACCAAGTGTGGACCTTTTTCTGCAATGTAAGTCAACTAATAATTCCTATACAGATTGAGAACACATGTATATTGTAAAATTGAAACCCTGTGCTTAAAAAAACTGGACAAGCAACAATAACAAGGTCAATTATTTTTAATGTTTAATCAGAATTCAACAGAAATGATCTAAATGACCATTTTATTTAAAATTTTGTTATGGGTGATCAATTTTTTCAATATTTTAAAATTTCTATTATACCTAATACAGTGTTGAGTTTAAACTTAAGACATCCATGAAAACGGAACCTTTATATTTTGTTACAAAGAATAACAAATTATGTTTCAAGGTACTGGTTTGTTCACTAAGGAGCCTGTTTGATAGCCTCTCTACAGTCTGAAAGGCTGCCGGGGCTGCAAGTCGTTCACACTATGGAGGAGTGTAAGAAACGACGTGTGTGAATGAGTCGTTAAAACCCCTGCTCCAGCCTGCCGGGGCACTGCTGAATATGGTATTTTACACACACACACACTCAGGTCCCCTCTTGGCTTAAGTTAAAAAAATTAACCAGAAGGTTTTTCACATGATTTTAAGTTGATTTAAAGCATGTCCAACAGGGGACCTAAAAAAAGTCCCCTGTTGGCTGCTTGGTCCCCTGTTGGTGAATGTGTAACGACGCCGATGTCCCCTCTTAGATAGGAACAACAGTGCACACACACACACACACACACACACACACACACACACACACACACACACACACACACACACACACACACACCGACAAGGTGTTGCAGGTTGTTCCCGGGGTTATTACAGTTCACTAAAACTAGAACTAACTCCAACCTCCACACTGCAAAAACTCAGAATCTTTCCAAGAATATTTGTCTTATTTCTTGTCAAAATGTCTCATTTCTAGTCAAAACTATCTGGTCCCTGCTGCTATTTCCTAGCTGTAGGGACCAGTGCCCGGTGCGATGGCTCGTGGCCCTAACTAATTTTACATTACATTTTATAACTATAATAACCTTGGTTGTTACTAAGGAGACCTCCTGTCTCCAGACCTGTAACTGGTCACCCTGAGCGTCTATGACTGAGTTGGAGGTTGGTGGACAGACGGTTTAGGCAAGGCAAGGCAATTTTATTTGTATAGCCCATTTTTCATTTCATTTCATTTCAAACCTTTATTTATTCAGGGAAGCCAGTTGAGAGAAAGCTCTCTTTTACAATGACGCCCTGATCACAAATATAGAACAACACACACAACAGCAACACCAATCAACACACAACAGTAACACCAATCAACACACAACAGCAACACCAATCAACACACAACAGCAACACCAACGAAGCGTCAAGCATAGAAGCAAAAATAAAACACAATTCTAAACAGTCCACAGTGTAATCATCGGGTGTCAGATTTAAAGATACCTTAAGCAGACACAAGGAAAAACAACTTATGGTTGAGGGTCTCAGCTTCAGGAAAAGCAAGTACATTCAATATGAAAGACAAGGTCTAAAAGACTCCTGAAGGACTCCACAGAAATAAACTGTTTCAGTTTTAGCGAGTCCTGTAGTTTATTCCACTTGTCTGGGGCAAAGAAACTGAAAGCTTTCTTTCCTCCCTCTGTATTTACCCGTGGAATATCTACCTAATGAATGATGCTGAGCAGGTGGCTCTAGGTTGACTCAAGTGCAACAAGGACATCAAGTAGGTTGGGAGCTTCCCAATCAATGCTTCAATGTATTTTTACCACCAGTTTGTCTCAAAGGGCTTTACATCCCATCATAACAACATCCTCTGTCCTTAGACCCTCACATCCACTGAGGAAAAACTCCATGGAAAACCCTTTTAACAGGGAAAACCAGGAGAAAGCTCAGGGTGAGCAACAGAGGAGGGATCATCACCCAGGACAGAGATGTTGTTACAGACAAGAAAACTGTTTAGAACACAGAATGTGAGAAACAAGGAAATGTTAACAAGAGTCGCGTCCAGTCGTCCAGGTGTCCAGGTGTCCAGGTGGCGATATTTTTTTCCGTAGGATAGGTCCGGGAAAGTCCTGCCTTTCCCGCCGTTCCCGCCTCTGATTGGCTAGATGGGCTCCATTTTCGACTCTGATTGGCTAGAAGGACTCTCACCTGATTGGTTGTTTGTTTTGACTGTGAAACGGCAGTGAAACGCAGGCTGTCGATCTACCTGGACTCTCTCTACTTATCTGGCCTGTCTAGCCTCTACCTGGTCTTTTTACTAAACTTAACCAACTCCTTTCTTCATTGCCTAAACCTAAACCAATGGCACAATTACACTTCTCTCAAACTCAAAATGTAAACTTGGAATATAAATTAAAAAACTAAATTTTTCGGAATGTGAAACCAGCGGGGATCGAACTCGGGTTCACCACACCACAGTCTGGTTCGGTCTGGTCCAGTCTGGTTCAGTCTGGTTCAGTCTGGTTCGGTCTGGTCCATTTTGGACCAGTCTCGGTCCAGTCTGGTTCAGTCTGGTCCATCTCGGTCCAGACTGGTTCAGTCTGGTCCAGTCTGGTCCAGTCTGGTCCATCTCGGTCCAGACTGGTCCAGTCTGGTCCAGTCTGGTCCAGTCTGGTCCAGTCTGGTCCAGTCTGGTCCAGTCTGGTCCATCTCGGTCCAGTCCGGTCCGGTCTGGTCCAGTCTGGTCCATCTCGGTCCAGACTGGTCCAGTCCGGTCCGGTCTGGTCCAGTCTGGTCCATCTCGGTCCAGACTGGTCCAGTCTGGTCCAGTCTGGTCCAGTCTGGTCCATCTCGGTCCAGTCCGGTCCGGTCTGGTCCGGTCTGGTCCAGCTTTAACCTGTGGGTTAAATGTGGATCTGAGAAACAACTTAAATCCATTTACTAGCTCTTTTGGAGCTTTTAGCATCTCTTCATCCACCTGCTGTATGATGATGAAGATCACAGGAAGTGGCTAAAAGTTCAGGAAGAACAAGTTAAGTGGACCTTTAGATTTTGTTTGGACACATTGGTGTGGATACCTACCTGGTCTTTTTACTAAACTTAACCAACTCCTTTCTTCATTGCCTAAACCCAACCAATGGCACAATTACACTTCTCTCAAACTCAAAATGTAAACTTGGAATATAAATTTAAAAACTAAATTTTTCAGAATGTGAAACCAGCGGGGATCGGACTCGGGTTCACCACACCACAGGTGAAAACTCAAACCACTACACCATGGCGTCTGATCACACCTAGATCTTCAGTTGTGTGTATTTTAGTTTCCTACAGTACTGTTGTGAGATGACGTCAATGGGAGGAGAGCTCATCCAGCCAATCAGAGGCGGGGAAGGAGACTTTCCCAGACCTATCCTACGAAAAAAAATGTTGCGTCCAGGTGGGCGGGGTCATGTCCAGGTGTGAACAGGATCCCACAGAGTCCATGATGAGGTTTTAACTCAACAACAAAACCAGCAGAGGAATGTGGCAGGAAAGAGGAGCCGGCAGCCTGAGCCGTTAATCCAGATGTATTATGATGAGAGAGAGGAGGGGTCAGACCAGACAGGTAGAAGGACCAGGACCCAGAGTCTCTGGGCTCAGTTCCTCAGTTCCCTCCGGTCTGCAGGATGGTGGGTCTGGACCTGAAGAGCCAACACAGAAAGGTACTGGTCCGGTTCAGCCCAGATTAGTCTGGTTTTGTTGAGGTTAGTCCAGATTATCCAGCAGAGGAGAAGTTTGTTTTTGGATTAATTCATCTTGATTAATGCAGCTTGGTCCAGTCTAGTCCAGTCTGGTTCAGTCTGGTCCAGTCTGGTCCATCTTGGTCCAGTCTGGTCCAGTCTGGTCCAGTCTGGTTCATCTTGGTTCAGTCTGGTCCATCTTGGTCCAGTCTGGTCCAGTCTGGTCCAGTCTGGTCCATCTTGGTCCAGTCTGGTCCAGTCTGGTCCAGTCTGGTCCATCTTGGTCCAGTTTGGTCCAGTCTGGTCCAGTCTGGTCCATCTTGGTCCAGTCTGGTCCATCTTGGTCCAGTCTGGTCCATCTTGGTCCATCTTGGTCCAGTCTGGTCCAGTCTGGTCCAGTCTGGTCCAGTCTGGTTCATCTTGGTTCAGTCTGGTCCAGTCTGGTCCAGTCTGGTTCATCTTGGTCCAGTCTGGTCCATCTTGGTCCAGTCTGGTTCATCTTGGTTCAGTCTGGTCCATCTTGGTCCAGTCTGGTCCAGTCTGGTCCAGTCTGGTCCAGTCTGGTTCATCTTGGTTCAGTCTGGTCCAGTCTGGTCCAGTCTGGTTCATCTTGGTCCAGTCTGGTTCAGTCTGGTTCAGACCGGTCCAGTCTGGTCCAGTCTGGTCCATCTTGGTCCAGTTTGGTCCAGTCTGGTCCATCTTGGTCCAGTCTGGTCCATCTTGGTCCAGTCTGGTTCATCTTGGTTCAGTCTGGTCCATCTTGGTCCAGTCTGGTCCAGTCTGGTCCAGTCTGGTCCAGTCTGGTTCATCTTGGTTCAGTCTGGTCCAGTCTGGTCCAGTCTGGTCCAGTCTGGTCCAGTCCGGTCCAGTCTGGTCCAGCTTTAACCTGTGGGTTAAATGTGGATCTGAGAAACAACTTAAATCTATTTACTAGCTCTTCTGGAGCTTTTAGCATCTCTTCATCCACCTGCTCCTGGATGATGAAGATCACAGGAAGTGGCTAAAAGTTAAGTGGACCTTTAGATTTGGTTTGGACGGATTGGTGTGGATGATTCTGGACTTGGATTGTTCTGGTCCATGTGATCCAAGAGACAAAGCTTCAGACTTCACTAGAACACACGAGCTTCAGAGAGAAGTTTTAGTTTTTTTAGTTTTAGATTTACTGTTTACCACCTGGAGTCCTGGACTTGGGCTGAGTTCCATTTCCTCTCTTAACCCTTAATCTTAAAGGAATAGTTCAACATTTAGTCAAATTGTCCCATTGCCATAATCCCTATAGTCATAGCAGTAGGTTCGTTACCTTTAATTGTTGGTGCAAGCTATTTTTAGAATGGCGGAGCAGAGCCGTGAGCTGCTCAGAGCTACGCTACGGAGGCTCATTATGGGATTTCTTGGTTTCCCTCATCATCAAACTCATCAAATACACAATCCAACAACTCCACAACGCTCTGGTGGACAAGTTGTGAGCTGCACATTCACCACGCTATGAGATAATAACACAACGTTACCACACAGAGTTGTTTTAGAGGGAAATACAGAGACTGTTGATGAAAAACTGTCCCTGAAGGCAACGTGCATCAGTGGTTTTGCAGGAAAAACGCAGCTGACGGCTCCATCAGGTCCATGGTTTTAGATTGTTGTGGACTATTTGTCAGTTATTAGTTTGTTTGTAGCCTGTACGTTAGTTGAGTTGGTTTGGTTATAAGTTGAAGTTCAGACCAGCGACCTCCTGAGTGACACTGAGAGTGTGTGTGTGTGTGTGTGTGTGTGTGTGTGTGTGTGTGTGTATGTGTGTATGTGTGTGTGTATGTGTGTGTGTGTGTGTGTGTGTGTGCAGGTGTTCGTGGAGCTGAACGAGCTGGTCATCGACAGGAACCAGGAGCTGCAGTGGAGGGAGACGGCGCGATGGATCAAGTTTGAGGAGGATGTGGAGGAGGAGACGGAGCGCTGGGGGAGGCCTCACATCCCCTCCCTCTCCTTCCGCTCCCTGCTGGAGCTCCGGAAAACCATCTCCCACGGTGAGGAGGAGGAGGAGGAAGAGGAGGGGGAGGAGGAGGAGGGAGGAGGAGGAGGGGGAGGAGTAGGAGGAGGAGGAGGAGGAGGAGGGAGGAGGAGGAGGAGGAGGAGGAAGGTCTCTGTTGCCCCCTCAGAGACACTGAGGTTGTATACTGAATTCTACATTGTGAATTCTATCCACCACTTTCCGGAGAACGACGCTGAATGTGGCCATGACGCTCCATCCCACCGTTACTGTATTGTTGATATCATAGACTGGTTGATAGACATCGGCCGTGATGACTTTATTTATAATCATCACCTAATTTTAATGAGAACAATACGGACGAGGTTTTAGCTTTATGTCACATTTTCACGTCACTATATCACCGTTGCGACTACTCTGATGTTTATGAAGTCTATAAAACAAATTGTTGAACAAACATTTTAGATTAGCTGGGCTAACCGTTAGCTGTTAGCCGTTAGCAGTGTCAATAAACAATAACTCAATAAACAGCCCATGAAAAAATATGTTTTCCAGCGGATATCCTAGTTCCAACATGACTGAGCTAACTGGAGTAGTTTCATGTCGTGTCCCACAATGGGAGGGTTTTAACAGCTGACGTCCTGATGTTAGCTTAGCTGCTGCTGTTAGCTGTCAGCAGCAGCAAAGCTAACGGCTACAATAGTCATGGTCAGAGCGAATCGCTCTGGCCATGACTAGTTGCAGTGGCGTGCACACAGAAGTAATTTGTTTTGTAGACTTGACAAACATCAGATTAGTCAGGGCGATTTTGGCGGCCCGGAGCCCCCACATTTGGTGCCTAAGTTACACCGGTGGCTAGCACTTTAGTCGCTCGCTAGAATGCTAAGTACGGGGTGAAACGGAAGTTGAAAACAGTCTTCCGTTGTGGTGTGACGCAATGGATCATGGGAAAATAAAGTGGTGGATACAGTGAACTCTACATAGTGAATTCTATACAGTGAATTCTACATAGTGAATTCTATACAGTGAATTCTACATAGTGAATTCGTTATACTGAATTCTACATAGTGAATTCTATACAGTGAATTCTACATAGTGAATTCTATACAGTGAACTCCATACAGTGAATTCTGCATAATGAATTCTACATTGTGAATTCTATACAGTGAATTCTAGATAGTGAATTCTTTATAATGAATTATACGTAGTGAATTCTTTATAATGAATTCTACGTAGTGAAATCTTTATAGTGAATTCTACATAGTGAATTCTATACAGTGAATTCTACATAGTGAATTCTATACAGTGAATTCTACATAGTGAATTTCTTATAGTGAATTCTACATAGTGAATTCTATACAGTGAATTCTACATAGTGAATTTCTTATAGTGAATTCTATACAGTGAATTCTACATAGTGAATTCGTTATACTGAATTCTACATAGTGAATTCTATACAGTGAATTCTACATAGTGAATTTCTTATAGTGAATTCTACATAGTGAATTCTACATAGTGAATTCTTTATAATGAATTCTACATAGTGAATTCTATACAGTGAATTCTACATAGTGAATTCTATACAGTGAATTCTACATAGTGAATTCTATACAGTGAATTCTACATAGTGAATTCTATACAGTGAATTCTACATAGTGAATTCTATACAGTGAACTCTACATAGTGAATTCCATACAGTGAATTCTACATAATGAATTCTATACAGTGAATTCTACATAGTGAATTCTTTATAATGAATTCTACATAGTGAATTCTTTATAATGAATTCTACATAGTGAATTCTTTATAATGAATTCTACATAGTGAATTCTTTATAGTGAATTCTACGTAGTGAATTATTTATAATGAATTCTACATAGTGAATTCTTTATAGTGAATTCTACATAGTGAATTTCTTATAGTGAATTCTATACAGTGAATTCTACATAGTGAATTCCATACAGTGAATTCTACATAGTGAATTCTTTATAATGAATTCTACGCACTTAATTCTTTATAGTGAATTCTACATAGTGAATTTCTTATAGTGAATTCTGTACAGTAAATTCTACATAGTAAATTCTTTATAATGAATTACACATAGTGAATTCTATACAGTGAATTCTGTACAGTGAATTCTACATAGTGAATTCTTTATAATGAATTCTACATAGTTAATTCTTTAGAGTGAATTCTACATAGTGAATTTCTTATTGTGAATTCTATACAGTGAATTCTACATAGTCAATTCTTTATAATGAATTACACATAGTGAATTCTATACAGTGAATTCTACATAGTGAATTCTATACAGTGAATTCTACATAGTGAATTCCATACAGTGAATTCTACATAGTGAATTCTACATAGTGAATTTCTTATAGTGAATTCTGTACAGTGAATTCTACATAGTGAATTCTTCATAATGAATTACACATTGTGAATTCTATACAGTGAATTCTACATAGTGAATTCTATACAATGAATTCTACATAGTGAATTCTTTATAATGAATTCTACGTAGTTAATTCTTTATAGTGAATTCTACATAGTGAATTTCTTATTGTGAATTCTATACAATGAATTCTACATAGTCAATTCTTTATAATGAATTACACATAGTGAATTCTACATAGTGAATTCTACATAGTGAATTCTATACAGTGAATTCTACATAGTGAATTCCATACAGTGAATTCTACATAATTAATTACACATAGTGAATTCTATACAGTGAATTCTACATAGTGAATTCTTTATAGTGAATTCTACATAGTGAATTTCTTATAGTGAATTCTGTACAGTGAATTCTACATAGTGAATTCTTTATAATGAATTACACATAGTGAATTCTATACAGTGAATTCTACATAGTGAATTCTATACAATGAATTCTACATAGTGAATTCTTTATAATGAATTCTACGTAGTTAATTCTTTATAGTGAATTCTACATAGTGAATTCTATACAGTGAATTCTACATAGTCAATTCTTTATAATGAATTACACATAGTGAATTCTATACAGTGAATTCTACATAGTGAATTCTATACAGTGAATTCTACATAGTGAATTCCATACAGTGAATTCTACATAATGAATTACACATAGTGAATTCTATACAGTGAATTCTACAATCATAGGCGGACCAGCCAGACCCTTCTTCTTCCTTGAAATGTATAGCAGAGAGGAGGAGAGATAAATGATGTAAACTAATGAGATGACTGTGGGGGGGAGGGGTTTTGGAGAGTGACCTTGTGTTTTGGTTGTGTTGTATGTGTGTTGTCTGGGGTTGGAAACTGATAAGCTCTGCTTCTTCCAACCTCATTTCAGTGTTAGTTGTTGTCTGTTGTTGTTGTTATTGTTGTTGTTGTTGTTGTTTGTCCTGTTCGATATTTGGTTATATGGTGTCCCGTGAATGTTTTTGTTGTTGTATGTGAGATATAATTTTTGTTTGGTTTGAAATAAATATGATCAATCTTTGGAGGAGGGTCTGGCGAGCGAGACTAGTTTTCATAGATAGGACGGTGATGTCATCAGTGTGATGTCATCATGGTGTGATGTCATCAGTGTGACGTCGTGGTGTGATGTCATCAGTGTGACATCATCATGGTGTGACGTCGTGGTGTGATGTCATCAGTGTGACGTCATGGTGTGATGTCATCAGGGGCGGTGCTGCTGGACCTGAAGCAGAGGACTCTCCCCGGCATCGCCCAGCAGGTGGTGGAGCAGATGGTGATCTCAGACCAGATCAGAGCCGAGGACC